>NC_134269.1:221992130-222062456 GCF_031893055.1 Leptodactylus fuscus | reverse complement strand
TCCTTCTCCTCTCCTTCTCTTCTCCTCCTTTCCTTCTCCTCCTCTCCTTCTTCTCCTCTCCGGCCCTTCTCCTCCTCTCCTTCCCTTCTCTCCTTCTCCTCCTTTCCTTCTCCTCCTCCTTCTCCTCCTCCTCTTCTTCTCCTCCTTCTCCTCTCCTTCTCCTCCTCTCCTTCTCCTCCTCCTCCTTCTCCTCCTTCTCCTCCTCATTCTTCTCCTCCTCTCCTCCTTTCCTCCTTCTTCTTCTCCTCCTCCCCTTCTCCTCCTCCCCTTCTCCTCCTCCCCTTCTCCTTCTCCTCCTCCCCTTCTCCTCTCCTTCTCTTCCTTTCCTTCTCCTCTCCTTCTCCTCCTCTCCTTCTTCTTCTCTCCGGCCCTTCTCCTCCTCTCCTTCTCCTCCTCCTTCTCTCCGGCCCTTCTCCTCCTCTCCTTCTCCTCCTCCTCCTCTTCTTCTCCTCCTTTCCTTCTCCTTCTCCTCCTCTCTTTTTCCTCCTCCTTCTCCTCTTCTTCTCCTCTCCTTCTCCTCCTCTCCTTCTCCACCTCCTTCTCCTCCTTCTTCTCCTCCTCCTTCTTCTCCTCTACTTCTTCTCCTCCTCTCCTTCTCTCCTTTTCCTCCTTCTTCTCCTCCTCCACCTCCTCTACTTCTCCTCCTCCTCCTCCTCTTTCTCTTCTCCTCCTCCTCTCTGGGTCCGCTTCCCTCCTTTATAGAGGCCTCGTCTATGTCAGACTGATGGCTGATAAACCTCAGGGAACAGAAGAGATTTTTATGATTTTCTGACATTGAGGCGCCCAGGACTGAGCGGACAGGGAGGACTTTCAGTGTTTGCTGCTAATGTTGGAGGTCGGAGGTCAGCACGTGGAGGTTGGGGGTTGGCGGTCGGCACGTGGAGGTCGGAGGTCGGCACGTGGAGGTCGGAGGTCGGCACGTGGAGGCGTTGCTTGGCTTACTTCGCAGAATATTATTGTTGATCCTGTCATTGCCGAGTATGATGCGATCGCCATCACTCCGCCATAGGCAGGACACAATGTCATGTTGTGGATGAGAGGAGTAGAGCTCCGCCCCCTCATATGGTCAACAGGGAGTGGCCTATGAATATAATAACATGTCACACTGGGGCTGCTTGTAGTCTGTAATCATGGAGACACATGGGCCGGCACAGGAGCTGTATACACAGCGCACAGGAACGTCCAGTGTCCTCCAGGCAGCTCCATGGGATAAGAATAGAGAAATACGCAGGAGGAGGAGCGCAGACTCGCCGGCGCCACCCTTACCCTTGTGGTGGACTATCGGAGCGAGCACGGAGACATCACTGACCCCAAATACTGCCACAGAAACTTCACAACTAAGAAACTTCTCCGATTATTTTATTAAAAGTGTAATAATCCCAGAAAACCTCCTACATGTCAGCGTCTGATCCTGGGAAAGCTGGGTGACCTCTCTCCGGCCACTGGACAGGGTTGGTCACCCAGCTCTCCCAGAGCCCTGTACGGCATGATGGCCGGTCATATGGAGAGAAGGACGCAATCCCCATCTGGTCGTCCTCCTGCGCTCTGATTGGCTCTTGCCTACTCATATGATCTAGAGGAGCGGCGTGCGCGCTGCTGATACGTGACAGCTAAGAGGTCATTAATCGGGGGAGGGGGCGCTAGAGGCGGGTCTCCTTCTGTGACCAGCAGCGGGGCTGCAGCAGGTGGACATTGCTGACCAGGCTGGAGGGCAGGGCGGAGCTCTTGCAGGATGCGGCGCCCTCTCTGGTCGGACACCGCTTCGTCAGTATATAGAGAAGAGCGGTGCACAGGCCGAGGAAGACAACGCCCATCGCCAGCGTCATCCCCAGGTACAGGAACCTGCAAAGACACGGACGCCATACTTAAAGGAAATGTAATGACCAGTGCTGCCTGTATCAGGCTCCACCCCCCTGACCATGCACTAGTGCGCCGGCCCCCCCCACATTGTACTGACCGCAGGGTGTCCGTGCTGTACAGTCTGCAGGATCCTCTCCCGCTGCAGCTCCGGCTGCTCCACTTCAGGCACACGCTGTCAATCAGGGCCCCAAAATACACGGGAGCAGGGACCCCGGCTGGAAGATACAAGATATTACCGCCATCATACAGCTCAATATGGAGGACCCCCCGCCAGCACAGGAGAGGAACCCCCAGACCCAATGTGAGCACCCGGATCCTCCTCACAGCACTGCACTGATACTATATACAGATACATGTCACCTGCACTGCTACACTGTAACAAACCATCAGCACAGGACACAGATCATAGCTGCTGACAACCCGCAGAGAACGGTCCGGCCACAGAGAGGCGCCACAACCTCACCTAACACTCTGACCGCCATAGTGTAAATCCCCAGAGCAAGAGACTTCAGCTCAGGACGAACAGATCTAAGGAGGAAGAGGAGGAGACGGTGAGAGAGTCCGACTGTAAGACACCCGTACTGAGGAAGATACAGCCAACATATATACCGTACACTGCCTCTATATACTACACACACCTGTATTATATACTGTACAGTACACTACCTCTATATACTACACAGAGCTGTATTATATACTGTACAGTACACTGCCTCTATATACTACACAGACCTGTATTATATACTGTACAGTACACTGCCTCTATATACTACACAGACCTGTATTATATACTGTACAGTACACTGCCTCTATATACTACACAGACCTGTATTATATACTGTACAGGACACTGCCTCTATATACTACACACACCTGTATTATATACTGTACAGTACACTGCCTCTATATACTACACACACCTGTATTATATACTGTACAGTACACTGCCTCTATATACTGTACACACCTGTATTATATACTGTACAGGACACTGCCTCTATATACTACACAGATCTGTATTATATACTGTACAGTACACTGCCTCTATATACTACACAGACCTGTATTATATACTGTACAGTACACTGCCTCTATATACTACACACACCTGTATTATATACTGTACAGTACACTGCCTCTATATACTACACAGACCTGTATATATACTGTACAGTACACTGCCTCTATATACTACACACACCTGTATATATACTGTACAGTACACTGCCTCTATATACTACACACACCTGTATTATATACTGTACAGTACACTGCCTCTATATACTACACACACCTGTATATATACTGTACAGTACACTGCCTCTATATACTACACACACCTGTATTATATACTGTACAGTACACTGCCTCTATATACTACACAGACCTGTATATATACTGTACAGTACACTGCCTCTATATACTACACAGACCTGTATTATATACTGTACAGTACACTGCCTCTATATACTGCACAGACCTGTATATATACTGTACAGTACACTGCCTCTATATACTACACAGAGCTATATTATATACTGTACAGTACACTGCCTCTATATACTACACAGACCTGTATTATATACTGTACAGTACACTGCCTCTATATACTACACACACCTGTATTATATACTGTACAGTACACTGCCTCTATATACTACACACACCTGTATTATATACTGTACAGTACACTGCCTCTATATACTGCACACACCGGTATTATATACTGTACAGTACACTGCCTCTATATACTACACAGACCTGTATTATATACTGTACAGTACACTGCCTCTATATACTACACAGACCTGTATTATATACTGTACAGTACACTGCCTCTATATACTACACACACCTGTATTATATACTGTACAGTACACTGCCTCTATATACTACACAGACCTGTATTATATACTGTACAGTACACTGTCTCTATATACTACACAGACCTGTATATATACTGTACAGTACACTGCCTCTATATACTACACAGACCTGTATTATATACTGTACAGTACACTGCCTCTATATACTGCACACACCTGTATTATATACTGTACAGTACACTGCCTCTATATACTACACAGACCTGTATTATATACTGTACAGTACACTGCCTCTATATACTACACAGACCTGTATATAAACTGTACAGTACACTGCCTCTATATACTACACACACCTGTATTATATACTGTACAGTACACTGCCTCTATATACTACACAGACCTGTATTATATACTGTACAGTACACTGCCTCTATATACTGCACACACCTGTATTATATACTGTACAGTACACTGCCTCTATATACTACACAGACCTGTATTATATACTGTACAGTACACTGCCTCTATATACTACACAGACCTGTATATAAACTGTACAGTACACTGCCTCTATATACTACACACACACCTGTATTATATACTGTACAGTACACTGCCTCTATATACTACACAGACCTGTATTATATACTGTACAGTACACTGCCTCTATATACTACACAGACCTGTATTATATACTGTACAGTACACTGCCTCTATATACTACACAGACCTGTATTATATACTGTACAGTACACTGCCTCTATATACTACACACACCTGTATTATATACTGTACAGTACACTGCCTCTATATACTACACAGACCTGTATTATATACTGTACAGTACACTGCCTCTATATACTACACAGACCTGTATATAAACTGTACAGTACACTGCCTCTATATACTACACACACCTGTATTATATACTGTACAGTACACTGCCTCTATATACTACACAGACCTGTATTATATACTGTACAGTACACTGCCTCTATATACTGCACACACCTGTATTATATACTGTACAGTACACTGCCTCTATATACTACACAGACCTGTATTATATACTGTACAGTACACTGCCTCTATATACTACACAGACCTGTATATAAACTGTACAGTACACTGCCTCTATATACTACACACACCTGTATTATATACTGTACAGTACACTGCCTCTATATACTACACAGACCTGTATTATATACTGTACAGTACACTGCCTCTATATACTACACAGACCTGTATTATATACTGTACAGTACACTGCCTCTATATACTACACAGACCTGTATTATATACTGTACAGTACACTGCCTCTATATACTGCACACACCTGTATTATATACTGTACAGTACACTGCCTCTATATACTACACAGACTTGTATTATATACTGTACAGTACACTGCCTCTATATACTGCACACACCTGTATTATATACTGTACAGTACACTGCCTCTATATACTACACAGACCTGTATATAAACTGTACAGTACACTGCCTCTATATACTACACACACCTGTATTATATACTGTACAGTACACTGCCTCTATATACTACACAGACCTGTATTATATACTGTACAGTACACTGCCTCTATATACTACACAGACCTGTATTATATACTGTACAGTACACTGCCTCTATATACTACACAGACCTGTATTATATACTGTACAGTACACTGCCTCTATATACTACACACACCTGTATTATATACTGTACAGTACACTGCCTCTATATACTACGCAGACCTGTATATATACTGTACAGTACACTGCCTCTATATACTGCACACACCTGTATTATATACTGTACAGTACACTGCCTCTATATACTACACAGACCTGTATTATATACTGTACAGTACACTGCCTCTATATACTGCACACACCTGTATTATATACTGTACAGTACACTGCCTCTATATACTACACAGACCTGTATTATAACTGTACAGTACACTGCCTCTATATACTGCACAGACATGTATTATATACTGTACAGTACACTGTCTCTATATACTACACACACCTGTATATATACTGTACAGTACACTGCCTCTATATACTACACAGAGCTGTATTATATACTGTACAGTACACTGCCTCTATATACTACACACACCTGTATATATATTGTACAGTACACTGCCTCTATATACTACACACACCTGTATATATACTGTACAGTACACTGCCTCTATATACTACACAGACCTGTATATATATTGTACAGTACACTGCCTCTATATACTACACACACCTGTATATATACTGTACAGTACACTGCCTCTATATACTACACACACCTGTATATATACTGTACAGTACACTGCCTCTATATACTGCACACACCTGTATTATATACTGTACAGTACACTGCCTCTATATACTGCACAGACCTGTATTATATACTGTACAGTACACTGCCTCTATATACTGCACACACCTGTATTATATACTGTACAGTACACTGCCTCTATATACTGCACAGACCTGTATTATATACTGTTACAGTACACTGCCTCTATATACTACACACACCTGTATATATACTGTACAGTACACTGCCTCTATATACTGCAACACACCTGTATTATATACTGTACAGTACACTGCCTCTATATACTACACAGACCTGTATTATATACTGTACAGTACACTGCCTCTATATACTACACACACCTGTATTATATACTGTACAGTACACTGCCTCTATAACTACACAGACCTGTATTATATACTGTACAGTACACTGCCTCTATATACTACACAGACCTGTATTATATACTGTACAGTACACTGCCTCTATATACTACACACACCTGTATATATACTGTACAGTACACTGCCCTATATACTACACACATTTGTATTATATACTGTACAGTACACTACCTCTATATACTACACACACATGTATATATACTGTACAGTACACTGCCTCTATACTACACAGACCTGTATATATACTGTACAGTACACTGCCTCTATATACTACACACACCTGTATATATACTGTACAGTACACTGCCTCTATATACTGCACACACCTGTATATATACTGTACAGTACACTGCCTCTATATACTACACACACCTGTATTATATACTGTACAGTACACTGCCTCTATATACTACACACACCTGTATTATATACTGTACAGTACACTGCCTCTATATACTACACACACCTGTATTATATACTGTACAGTACACTACCTCTATATACTACACACACCTGTATATATACTGTACAGTACACTGCCTCTATATACTACACACACCTGTATATATATTGTACAGTACACTGCCTCTATATACTGCACAGACCTGTATTATATACTGTACAGTAAACTGCCTCTATATACTACACACACCTGTATATATACTGTACAGTACACTGCCTCTATATACTACACAGACCTGTATATATATTGTACAGTACACTGCCTCTATATACTACACACACCTGTATATATACTGTACAGTACACTGCCTCTATATACTACACACACCTGTATATATACTGTACAGTACACTGCCTCTATATACTACACACACCTGTATATATACTATACAGTACACTGCCTCTATATACTACACACACCTGTATATATACTGTACAGTACACTGCCTCTATATACTACACACACCTGTATTATATACTATACAGTACACTGCCTCTATATACTACACACACCGGTATATATACTGTACAGTACACTGCCTCTATATACTACACAGACCTGTATTATATACTGTACAGTACACTGCCTCTATATACTACACAGATCTGTATTATATACTGTACAGTACACTGCCTCTATATACTACACACACCTGTATTATATACTGTACAGTACACTGCCTCTATATACTACACAGACCTGTATATATACTGTACAGTACACTGCCTCTATATACTACACACACCTGTATATATACTGTACAGTACACTGCCTCTATATACTACACACACCTGTATTATATACTGTACAGTACACTGCCTCTATATACTACACACACCTGTATATATACTGTACAGTACACTGCCTCTATATACTACACACACCTGTATTATATACTGTACAGTACACTGCCTCTATATACTACACAGACCTGTATATATACTGTACAGTACACTGCCTCTATATACTGCACACACCTGTATTATATACTGTACAGTACACTGCCTCTATATACTACACACACCTGTATTATATACTGTACAGTACACTGCCTCTATATACTACACACACCTGTATTATATACTGTACAGTACACTGCCTCTATATACTACACACACCTGTATTATATACTGTACCGTACACTGCCTCTATATACTACACACACCTGTATATATACTGTACAGTACACTGCCTCTATATACTACACAGACCTGTATTATATACTGTACAGTACACTGCCTCTATATACTACACAGACCTGTATTATATACTGTACAGTACACTGCCTCTATATACTGCACAGACCTGTATAAATACTGTACAGTACACTGCCTCTATATACTACACAGAGCTATATTATATACTGTACAGTACACTGCCTCTATATACTACACAGACCTGTATATATACTGTACAGTACACTGCCTCTATATACTACACACACCTGTATATATACTGTACAGTACACTGCCTCTATATACTACACACACCTGTATTATATACTGTACAGTACACTGCCTCTATATACTGCACACACCGGTATATATACTGTACAGTACACTGCCTCTATATACTACACACACCTGTATTATATACTGTACAGTACACTGCCTCTATATACTGCACACACCTGTATTATATACTGTACAGTACACTGCCTCTATATACTACACACACCTGTATTATATACTGTACAGTACACTGCCTCTATATACTACACAGACCTGTATTATATACTGTACAGTACACTGCCTCTATATACTACACAGACCTGTATATATACTGTACAGTACACTGCCTCTATATACTACACACACCTGTATTATATACTGTACAGTACACTGCCTCTATATACTACACAGACCTGTATTATATACTGTACAGTACACTGCCTCTATATACTACACACACCTGTATATATACTGTACAGTACACTGCCTCTATATACTACACAGACCTGTATTATATACTGTACAGTACACTGCCTCTATATACTACACAGACCTGTATTATATACTGTACAGTACACTGCCTCTATATACTACACACACCTGTATTATATACTGTACAGTACACTGCCTCTATATACTACGCAGACCTGTATATATACTGTACAGTACACTGCCTCTATATACTGCACACACCTGTATTATATACTGTACAGTACACTGCCTCTATATACTACACAGACCTGTATTATATACTGTACAGTACACTGCCTCTATATACTGCACACACCTGTATTATATACTGTACAGTACACTGCCTCTATATACTACACAGACCTGTATTATATACTGTACAGTACACTGCCTCTATATACTGCACAGACATGTATTATATACTGTACAGTACACTGTCTCTATATACTACACACACCTGTATATATACTGTACAGTACACTGCCTCTATATACTACACAGAGCTGTATTATATACTGTACAGTACACTGCCTCTATATACTACACACACCTGTATATATATTGTACAGTACACTGCCTCTATATACTACACACACCTGTATATATACTGTACAGTACACTGCCTCTATATACTACACAGACCTGTATATATATTGTACAGTACACTGCCTCTATATACTACACACACCTGTATTATATACTGTACAGTACACTGCCTCTATATACTACACACACCTGTATATATACTGTACAGTACACTGCCTCTATATACTACACACACCTGTATATATACTGTACAGTACACTGCCTCTATATACTACACACACCTGTATATATACTGTACAGTACACTGCCTCTATATACTGCACACACCTGTATTATATACTGTACAGTACACTGCCTCTATATACTACACACACCTGTATATATATTGTACAGTACACTGCCTCTATATACTACACACACCTGTATATATACTGTACAGTACACTGCCTCTATATACTACACAGACCTGTATATATATTGTACAGTATACTGCCTCTATATACTGCACACACCTGTATTATATACTGTACAGTACACTGCCTCTATATACTACACACACCTGTATATATATTGTACAGTACACTGCCTCTATATACTACACACACCTGTATATATACTGTACAGTACACTGCCTCTATATACTACACAGACCTGTATATATATTGTACAGTACACTGCCTCTATATACTACACACACCTGTATATATACTGTACAGTACACTGCCTCTATATACTACACACACCTGTATATATATTGTACAGTACACTGCCTCTATATACTACACACACCTGTATATATACTATACAGTACACTGCCTCTATATACTACACACACCTGTATATATACTGTACAGTACACTGCCTCTATATACTACACACACCTGTATTATATACTATACAGTACACTGCCTCTATATACTACACACACCGGTATATATACTGTACAGTACACTGCCTCTATATACTACACAGACCTGTATTATATACTGTACAGTACACTGCCTCTATATACTACACAGATCTGTATTATATACTGTACAGTACACTGCCTCTATATACTACACACAACTGTATATATACTGCCTCTATATACTGCACAGACCTGTATTATATACTGTACAGTACACTGCCTCTATATACTACACAGACCTGTATTATATACTGTACAGTACACTGCCTCTATATACTACACAGACCTGTATTATATACTGTACAGTACACTGCCTCTATATACTACACACACCTGTATTATATACTATACAGTATACTGCCTCTATATACTACACAGACCTGTATTATATACTGTACAGTACACTGCCTCTATATACTACACACACCTGTATTATATACTGTACAGTACACTGCCTCTATATACTACACAGACCTGTATATATACTGTACAGTACACTGCCTCTATATACTACACAGACCTGTATATATACTGTACAGTACACTGCCTCTATATACTACACACACCTGTATTATATACTGTACAGTACACTGCCTCTATATACTACACAGACCTGTATTATATACTGTACAGTACACTGCCTCTATATACTACACACACCTGTATATATACTGTACAGTACACTGCCTCTATATACTACACACACCTGTATATATACTGTACAGTACACCGCCTCTATATACTACACACACCTGTATATATACTGTACAGTACACTGCGTCTATATACTACACACACCTGTATTATATACTGTACAGTACACTGCCTCTATATACTACACACACCTGTATTATATACTGTACAGTACACTGCCTCTATATACTACACACACCTGTATTATATACTGTACAGTACACTGCCTCTATATACTGCACACACCTGTATTATATACTGTACAGTACACTGCCTCTATATACTACACACACCTGTATTATATACTGTACAGTACACTGCCTCTATATACTACACACACCTGTATTATATACTGTACAGTACACTGCCTCTATATACTACACACACCTGTATTATATACTGTACAGTACACTGCCTCTATATACTACACACACCTGTATATATACTGTACAGTACACTGCCTCTATATACTACACACACCTGTATTATATACTGTACAGTACACCGCCTCTATATACTACACACACCTGTATTATATACTGTACAGTACACTGCCTCTATATACTACACAGACCTGTATTATATACTGTACAGTACACTGCCTCTATATACTACACAGACCTGTATATATACTGTACAGTACACTGCCTCTATATACTACACACACCTGTATTATATACTGTACAGTACACTGCCTCTATATACTACACACACCTGTATTATATACTGTACAGTACACTGCCTCTATATACTACACACACCTATATTATATACTGTACAGTACACTGCCTCTATATACTACACACACCTGTATTATATACTGTACAGTACACTGACTCTATATACTACACAGACCTGTATATATACTGTACAGTACACTGCCTCTATATACTACACAGACCTGTATATATACTGTACAGTACACTGCCTCTATATACTACACACACCTGTATTATATACTGTACAGTACACTGCCTCTATATACTACACAGACCTGTATATATACTGTACAGTACACTGCCTCTATATACTGCACACACCTGTATATATACTGTACAGTACACTGCCTCTATATACTACACAATCCTGTATATATACTGTACAGTACACTGTCTCTATATACTACACAGACCTGTATATATACTGTACAGTACACTGCCTCTATATACTACACAGACCTGTATAT
The DNA here is from genome assembly GCF_031893055.1 of Leptodactylus fuscus. Taxonomy (NCBI): domain Eukaryota; kingdom Metazoa; phylum Chordata; class Amphibia; order Anura; family Leptodactylidae; genus Leptodactylus; species Leptodactylus fuscus. The sequence continues at coordinate 222,050,311 of NC_134269.1, read as the reverse complement.
ATACTGTACAGTACACTACCTCTATATACTACACACACCTGTATATATACTGTACAGTACACTGCCTCTATATACTACACAGACCTGTATATATACTATACAGTACACTGCCTCTATATACTACACAGACCTGTATATATACTGTACAGTACACTGCCTCTATATACTACACAGACCTGTATTATATACTGTACAGTACACTGTCTCTATATACTACACACACCTGTATTATATACTGTACAGTACACTGCCTCTATATACTACACACACCTGTATATATACTGTACAGTACACTGCCTCTATATACTACACACACCTGTATATATACTGTACAGTACACTGCCTCTATATACTACACACACCTGTATTATATACTGTACAGTACACTGCCTCTATATACTACACACACCTGTATATATACTGTACAGTACACTGCCTCTATATACTACACAGACCTGTATATATACTGTACAGTACACTGCCTCTATATACTACACAGACCTGTATATATACTGCCTCTATATACTACACAGACCTGTATATATACTATACAGTACACTGCCTCTATATACTACACAGACCTGTATATATACTGTACAGTACACTGCCTCTATATACTACACACACCTGTATTATATACTGTACAGTACACTGCCTCTATATACTACACACACCTGTATATATACTGTACAGTACACTGCCTCTATATACTACACAGACCTGTATATATACTGTACAGTACACTGCCTCTATATACTACACACACCTGTATATATACTGTACAGTACACTGCCTCTATATACTACACAGACCTGTATTATATACTGTACAGTACACTGCCTCTATATACTACACACACCTGTATTATATACTGTACAGTACACTGCCTCTATATACTACACAGACCTGTATTATATACTGTACAGTACACTGACTCTATATACTACACAGACCTGTATTATATACTGTACAGTACACTGCCTCTATATACTACACACACCTGTATTATATACTGTACAGTACACTGCCTCTATATACTACACAGACCTGTATATATACTGTACAGTACACTGCCTCTATATACTGCACACACCTGTATTATATACTGTACAGTACACTGCCTCTATATACTGCACACACCTGTATTATATACTGTACAGTACACTGCCTCTATATACTGCACACACCTGTATATATACTGTACAGTACACTGCCTCTATATACTACACAGACCTGTATATATACTGTACAGTACACTGCCTCTATATACTACACACACCTGTATTATATACTGTACAGTACACTGCCTCTATATACTACACACACCTGTATTATATACTGTACAGTACACTGCCTCTATATACTACACACACCTGTATTATATACTGTACAGTACACTGCCTCTATATACTACACAGACCTGTATTATATACTGTACAGTACACTGCCTCTATATACTACACACACCTGTATTATATACTGTACAGTACACTGCCTCTATATACTACACACACCTGTATTATATACTGTACAGTACACTGCCTCTATATACTACACACACCTGTATTATATACTGTACAGTACACTGCCTCTATATACTGCACAGACCTGTATTATATACTGTACAGTACACTGCCTCTATATACTACACAGACCTGTATATATACTGTACAGTACACTGACTCTATATACTACACACACCTGTATATATACTGTACAGTACACTGCCTCTATATACTACACACACCTGTATTATATACTGTACAGTACACTGCCTCTATATACTACACACACCTATATTATATACTGTACAGTACACTGCCTCTATATACTACACACACCTGTATTATATACTGTACAGTACACTGCCTCTATATACTACACACACCTGTATATATACTGTACAGTACACTGCCTCTATATTCTACACACCTGTATTATATACTGTACAGTACACTGCCTCTATATTCTACACACCTGTATTATATACTGTACAGTACACTGCCTCTATATACTACACACACCTGTATATATACTGTACAGTACACTGCCTCTATATACTACACACACCTGTATATATACTGTACAGTACACTGCCTCTATATACTACACAGACCTGTATTATATACTGTACAGTACACTGCCTCTATATACTACACAGACCTGTATATATACTGTACAATACACTGCCTCTATATACTACACACACCTGTATTATATACTGTACAGTACACTGCCTCTATATACTACACACACCTGTATTATATACTGTACAGTACACTGCCTCTATATACTACACACACCTGTATTATATACTGTACAGTACACTGCCTCTATATACTACACACACCTGTATTATATACTGTACAGTACACTGCCTCTATATACTGCACACACCTGTATATATACTGTACAGTACACTGCCTCTATATTCTACACACCTGTATTATATACTGTACAGTACACTGCCTCTATATACTACACACACCTGTATTATATACTGTACAGTACACTGCCTCTATATACTACACACACCTGTATTATATACTGTACAGTACACTGCCTCTATATACTACACACACCTGTATTATATACTGTACAGTACACTGCCTCTATATACTACACACACCTGTATTATATACTGTACAGTACACTGCCTCTATATTCTACACACCTGTATTATATACTGTACAGTACACTGCCTCTATATACTACACAGACCTGTATATATACTGTACAGTACACTGCCTCTATATACTGCACAGACCTGTATTATATACTGTACAGTACACTGCCTCTATATACTACACACACCTGTATTATATACTGTACAGTACACTGCCTCTATATTCTACACACCTGTATTATATACTGTACAGTACACTGCCTCTATATTCTACACACACCTGTATATATACTGTACAGTACACTGCCTCTATATTCTACACACCTGTATTATATACTGTACAGTACACTGCCTCTATATACTACACAGACCTGTATATATACTGTACAGTACACTGCCTCTATATACTACACAGACCTGTATATATACTGTACAGTACACTGCCTCTATATACTACACACACCTGTATATATACTGTACAGTACACTGCCTCTATATACTGCACACACCTGTATTATATACTGTACAGTACACCGCCTCTATATACTGCACAGACCTGTATATATACTGTACAGTACACTGCCTCTATATACTACACAGACCTGTATATATACTGTACAGTACACTGCCTCTATATACTACACACACCTGTATTATATACTGTACAGTACACTGCCTCTATATTCTACACACCTGTATTATATACTGTACAGTACACTGCCTCTATATACTGCACACACCTGTATTATATTCTGTACAGTACACTGCCTCTATATACTACACACACCTGTATTATACACTGTACACTGCCTCTATATACTACACACACCTGTATATATACTGTACAGTACACTGCCTCTATACACTACACACACCTGTATTAATACTGTACAGTACACTGCCTCTATATACTACACACACCTGTATTATATACTGTACACTGCCTCTATATACTACACACACCTGTATTATATACTGTACAGTACACTGCCTCTATATACTACACAGACCTGTATTATATACTGTACAGTACACTGCCTCTATATACTGCACAGACCTGTATTATATACTGTACAGTACACTGCCTCTATATACTACACAGAGCTGTATTATATACTGTACAGTACACTGCCTCTATATACTGCACAGACCTGTATTATATACTGTACACTGCCTCTATATACTACACAGACCTGTATATATACTGTACAGTACACTGCCTCTATATACTACACAGACCTGTATTATATACTGTACAGTACACTGCCTCTATATACTACACACACCTGTATTATATACTGTACAGTATACTGCCTCTATATACTGCACGCACCTGTATTATATACGGTACAGTACACTGCCTCTATATACTACACAGACCTGTATTATATACTGTACAGTACACTGCCTCTATATACTACACACACCTGTATTATATACTGTACAGTACACTGCCTCTATATACTGCACACACCTGTATTATATACTGTACAGTACACTGCCTCTATATACTACACAGACCTGTATTATATACTGTACAGTACACTGCCTCTATATACTACACACCTGTATTATATACTGTACAGTACACTGCCTCTATATACTGCACACACCTGTATTATATACTGTACAGTATACTGCCTCTATATACTACACACCTGTATTATATACTGTACAGTACACTGCCTCTATATACTGCACACACCTGTATTATATACTGTACAGTACACTGCCTCTATATACACAGACCTGTATTATATACTGTACAGTACACTGCCTCTATATACACACACCTGTATTATATACTGTACAGTACACTGCCTCTATATACTACACACACCTGTATTATATACTGTACAGTATACTGCCTCTATATACTACACACCTGTATTATATACTGTACAGTACACTGCCTCTATATACTACACACACCTGTATTACATACTGTACAGTACACTGCCTCTATATACTACACACACCTGTATATATACTGTACAGTACACTGCCTCTATATACTGCACACACCTGTATTATATACTGTACAGTACACTGCCTCTATATACTACACACACCTGTATTATATACTGTACAGTACACTGCCTCTATATACTACACACACCTGTATATATACTGTACAGTACACTGCCTCTATATACTGCACACACCTGTATTATATACTGTACAGTACACTGCCTCTATATACTGCACACACCTGTATTATATACTGTACAGTATACCGCCTCTATATACTACACACACCTGTATTATATACTGTACAGTACACTGCGTCTATATACTGCACAGACCTGTATTATATACTGTACAGTACACTGCCTCTATATACTACACACACCTGTATTATATACTGTACAGTACACTGCCTCTATATACTGCACAGATCTGTATTATATACTGTACAGTACACTGCCTCTATATACTACACACACCTGTATTATATACTGTACAGTACACTGCCTCTATATACTACACAGACCTGTATTATATACTGTACAGTACACTGCCTCTATATACTACACACACCTGTATATATACTGTACAGTACACTGCCTCTATATACTACACAGACCTGTATTATATACTGTACAGTACACTGCCTCTATATACTACACACACCTGTATTATATACTGCACAGTACACTGCCTCTATATACTACACACCTGTATATATACTGTACAGTACACTGCCTCTATATACTACACACACCTGTATTATATACTGTACAGTACACTGCCTCTATATACTACACAGACCTGTATTATATACTGTACAGTACACTGCCTCTATATACTACACAGACCTGTATTATATACTGTACAGTACACTGCCTCTATATACTACACACACCTGTATTATATACTGTACAGTACACTGCCTCTATATACTACACACACCTGTATATATACTGTACAGTACACTGCCTCTATATACTACACAGACCTGTATATATACTGTACAGTACACTGCCTCTATATACTACACACACCTGTATTATATACTGCACAGTACACTGCCTCTATATACTGCACACACCTGTATATATACTGCCTCTATATACTGCACAGACCTGTATATATACTGTCTCTATATACTACACAGACCTCTATTATATACTGTACAGTACACTGCCTCTATATACTACACTCCTGTATTATATACTGTACAGTACACTGCCTCTATATACTGCACACACCTGTATATATACTGTACAATACACTGCCTCTATATACTACACACACCTGTATTATATACTGTACAGTACACTGCCTCTATATACTACACAGACCTGTATATATACTGTACAGTACACCGCCTCTATATACTACACACACCTGTATTATATACTGTACAGTACACTGCCTCTATATACTACACAGACCTGTATATATACTGTACAGTACACTGCCTCTATATACTACACAGACCTGTATTATATACTGTACAGTACACTGCCTCTATATACTACACAGACCTGTATTATATACTGTACAGTACACTGCCTCTATATACTACACACACCTGTATATATACTGTACAGTACACTGTCTCTATATACTACACACACCTGTATATATACTGTACAGTACACCGCCTCTATATACTACACACACCTGTATTATATACTGTACAGTACACTGCCTCTATATACTGCACAGACCTGTATTATATACTGTACAGTACACTACCTCTATATACTACACAGACCTGTATATATACTGTACAGTACGCTGCCTCTATATACTACACAGACCTGTATTATATACTGTACAGTACACTGCCTCTATATACTGCACAGACCTGTATTATATACTGTACAGTACACTGCCTCTATATACTACACACACCTGTATTATATACTGTACAGTACACTGCCTCTATATACTACACAGACCTGTATATATACTGTACAGTACACTGCCTCTATATACTACACACACCTGTATATATACTGTACAGTACACTGCGTCTATATACTGCACAGACCTGTATTATATACTGTACAGTACACTGCCTCTATATACTACACACACCTGTATTATATACTGTACAGTACACTGCCTCTATATACTGCACAGACCTGTATTATATACTGTACAGTACACTGCCTCTATATACTACACACACCTGTATATATACTGTACAGTACACTGCCTCTATATACTACACAGACCTGTATTATATACTGTATAGTACACTGCCTCTATATACTACACACACCTGTATTATATACTGTACAGTACACTGCCTCTATATACTGCACAGACCTGTATTATATACTGTACAGTACACTGCCTCTAAATACTACACAGACCTGTATATATACTGTACAGTACACTGCCTCTATATACTACACACACCTGTATTATATACTGTACAGTACACTGCCTCTATATACTACACAGACCTGTATTATATACTGTACAGTACACTGCCTCTATATACTACACAGACCTGTATTATATACTGTACAGTACACTGCCTCTATATACTGCACACACCTGTATTATATACTGTACAGTACACTGCCTCTATATACTACACAGACCTGTATATATACTGTACAGTACACTACCTCTATATACTACACAGACCTGTATTATATACTGTACAGTACACTGCCTCTATATACTGCACACACCTGTATTATATACTGTACAGTACACTGCCTCTATATACTACACAGACCTGTATATATACTGTACAGTACACTACCTCTATATACTACACACACCTGTATTATATACTGTACAGTACACTGCCTCTATATACTACACACACCTGTATTATATACTACACACACCTGTATATATACTGTACAGTACACTGCCTCTATATACTACACACACCTTTATATATACTGTACAGTACACTGCCTCTATATACTACACAGACCTGTATATATACTGTACAGTACACTGCCTCTATATACTACACACACCTGTATATATACTGTACAGTACACTGCCTCTATATACTACACACACCTGTATTATATACTGCACAGTACACTGCCTCTATATACTGCACACACCTGTATATATACTGTCTCTATATACTGCACACACCTGTATATATACTGTACAGTACACTGTCTCTATATACTACACAGACCTGTATTATATACTGTACAGTACACTGCCTCTATATACTACACACACCTGTATTATATACTGTACAGTACACTGCCTCTATATACTGCACAGACCTGTATTATATACTGTACAGTACACTGCCTCTATATACTACACAGACCTGTATTATATACTGTACAGTACACTGCCTCTATATACTACACAGACCTGTATATATACTGTACAGTACACTGCCTCTATATACTGCACACACCTGTATTATATACTGTACAGTATACCGCCTCTATATACTACACACACCTGTATTATATACTGTACAGTACACTGCGTCTATATACTGCACAGACCTGTATTATATACTGTACAGTACACTGCCTCTATATACTACACACACCTGTATTATATACTGTACAGTACACCGCCTCTATATACTACACACACCTGTATTATATACTGTACAGTACACTGCCTCTATATACTACACACACCTGTATATATACTGTACAGTACACTGCCTCTATATACTGCACACACCTGTATTATATACTGTACAGTACACTGCCTCTATATACTACACAGACCTGTATATATACTGTACAGTACACTGCCTCTATATACTGCACACACCTGTATTATATACTGTACAGTATACCGCCTCTATATACTACACACACCTGTATTATATACTGTACAGTACACTGCGTCTATATACTGCACAGACCTGTATTATATACTGTACAGTACACTGCGTCTATATACTGTACACACCTGTATTATATACTGTACAGTACACTGCCTCTATATACTACACACACCTGTATTATATACTGTACAGTACACTGCCTCTATATACTGCACAGATCTGTATTATATACTGTACAGTACACTGCCTCTATATACTACACACACCTGTATACATACTGTACAGTACACTGCCTCTATATACTACACACACCTGTATTATATACTGTACAGTACACTGCCTCTATATACTACACACACCTGTATATATACTGTACAGTACACTGCCTCTATATACTACACAGACCTGTATTATATACTGTACAGTACACTGCCTCTATATACTGCACAGACCTGTATATATACTGTCTCTATATACTACACAGACCTCTATTATATACTGTACAGTACACTGCCTCTATATACTACACTCCTGTATTATATACTGTACAGTACACTGTCTCTATATACTGCACACACCTGTATATATACTGTACAATACACTGCCTCTATATACTACACACACCTGTATTATATACTGTACAGTACACTGCCTCTATATACTACACAGACCTGTATATATACTGTACAGTACACCGCCTCTATATACTACACAGACCTGTATTATATACTGTACAGTACACTGCCTCTATATACTACACAGACCTGTATATATACTGTACAGTATACTGCCTCTATATACTACACAGACCTGTATTATATACTGTACACTGTCTCTATATACTACACACACCTGTATATATACTGTACAGTACACCGCCTCTATATACTACACACACCTGTATTATATACTGTACAGTACACTGCCTCTATATACTGCACAGACCTGTATTATATACTGTACAGTACACTACCTCTATATACTACACAGACCTGTATATATACTGTACAGTACGCTGCCTCTATATACTACACAGACCTGTATTATATACTGTACAGTACACTGCCTCTATATACTGCACACACCTGTATTATATACTGTACAGTACACTGCCTCTATATACTACACAGACCTGTATATATACTGTACAGTACACTACCTCTATATACTACACACACCTGTATTATATACTGTACAGTACACTGCCTCTATATACTACACACACCTGTATTATATACTGCACACACCTGTATATATACTGCCTCTATATACTACACACACCTGTATATATACTGTACAGTACACTGCCTCTATATACTACACACACCTTTATATATACTGTACAGTACACTGCCTCTATATACTACACAGACCTGTATATATACTGTACAGTACACTGCCTCTATATACTACACACACCTGTATATATACTGTACAGTACACTGCCTCTATATACTACACACACCTGTATTATATACTGCACAGTACACTGCCTCTATATACTGCACACACCTGTATATATACTGTCTCTATATACTGCACACACCTGTATATATACTGTACAGTACACTGTCTCTATATACTACACAGACTTGTATTATATACTGTACAGTACACTGCCTCTATATACTACACACACCTGTATTATATACTGTACAGTACACTGCCTCTATATACTGCACAGACCTGTATTATATACTGTACAGTACACTGCCTCTATATACTACACAGACCTGTATATATACTGTACAGTACACTGCCTCTATATACTACACAGACCTGTATTATATACTGTACAGTACACCGCCTCTATATACTACACAGACCTGTATATATACTGTACAGTACATTGCCTCTATATACTACACACACCTGTATATATACTGTACAGTACACCGCTTCTATATACTACACACACCTGTATTATATACTGTACAGTACACCGCCTCTATATACTACACAGACCTGTATTATATACTGTATAGTACACTGCCTCTATATACTACACACACCTGTATTATATACTGTACAGTACACTGCCTCTATATACTACACAGACCTGTATTATATACTGTACAGTACACTGCCTCTATATACTACACAGACCTGTATTATATACTGTACAGTACACTGCCTCTATATACTACACACACCTGTATTATATACTGTACAGTACACTGCCTCTATATACTACACAGACCTGTATTATATACTGTACAGAACACTGCCTCTATATACTGCACAGACCTGTATTATATACTGTACAGTACACAGCCTCTATATACTACACAGACCTGTATATATACTGTACAGTACACTGCCTCTATATACTACACACACCTATATTATATACTGTACAGTACACTGCCTCTATATACTACACACACCTGTATTATATACTGTACAGTACACTGCCTCTATATACAACACAGACCTGTATATATACTGTACAGTACACTGCCTCTATATAATACACAGACCTGTATTATATACTGTACAGTACACTGCCTCTATATACTACACACACCTGTATTATATACTGTACAGTACACTGCCTCTATATACTACACAGACCTGTATATATACTGTACAGTACACTGCCTCTATATACTACACAGACCTGTATATATACTGTACAGTACACTGCCTCTATATACTACACAGACCTGTATTATATACTGTACAGAACACTGCCTCTATATACTGCACAGACCTGTATTATATACTGTACAGTACACAGCCTCTATATACTACACACACCTGTATTATATACTGTACAGTACACTGCCTCTATATACTACACACACCTATATTATATACTGTACAGTACACTGCCTCTATATACTACACACACCTGTATTATATACTGTACAGTACACTGCCTCTATATACAACACAGACCTGTATATATACTGTACAGTACACTGCCTCTATATAATACACAGACCTGTATTATATACTGTACAGTACACTGCCTCTATATACTACACAGACCTGTATATATACTGTACAGTACACTGCCTCTATATACTACACAGACCTGTATTATATACTGTACAGTACACTGCCTCTATATACTACACAGACCTGTATTATATACTGTACAGTACACTGCCTCTATATACTACACAGACCTGTATTATATACTGTACAGTACACTGCCTCTATATACTACACAGACCTGTATTATATACTGTACAGTACACTGCCTCTATATACTGCACAGACCTGTATTATATACTGTACAGTACACTGCGTCTATATACTGCACAGACCTGTATTATATACTGTACAGTACACTGCGTCTATATACTGCACAGACCTGTATTATATACTGTACAGTACACTGCCTCTATATACTACACAGACCTGTATATATACTGTACAGTACACTGCCTCTATATACTGCACACACCTGTATTATATACTGTACAGTACACTGCCTCTATATACTGCACACACCTGTATATATACTGTCACGGAGCAAAGGTATACGTCTTCCTCCGGATGGTCTTTTGAATCAACAGGGACGCAAGAGGTCGGGAGACAACAGCAATTTATTGTAATCCACAAAGTTAGTAGCCGGCGGCGGTCACATCAACCGTAATAACAATAAGTCCACAGAAGTCACAATCCAATGATAGCTTTGGTTCCTTGGTCCTGTAACTAAGTCCTGGCTCTCTGCAGAGCTGTGCACAGGCCGGCTAACACATACTAACTGCAGCTACAACTATATACTAAAACTGTTACACCTATACCTGGGGGTGGGAAGGGCTGAGTCACAGATCCTTCCCCCCTCACCTATACCAAGGAGAGCAGACTCCCTGTCTACTATGGACAATGCACCATCCAACATCTTCTTGGAGACACTGATCAGATTATCTCCACCCATTGTCCTCACTAGTTAGAGGGATTTGCATACAATGTGCTAACACACTAGACCCGAATCAGCCAACTACACACTGATGTTTACAACAGGTTAGAGAATACATTCCACATGAAATATATATTACACATTGCCTATAGTATAGACTCTAACCATCCCGTGACAACCCCTCCCCCTCTCAAAACATGTGCATGACACAATTGGCCTACACAGGTAAATTGGGGAATGCACATCAGTCTCTATAGCTCATATGTCCTCCTGCCGGGATAACCCATCCGCGTTCTGCTGTTGGTTCCCTCGGCGGTACTGAATGGTAAAGTTGTAGGGTTGAAGGGCTGGCATCTGTCAGAAAATCCGGTGGATCCATGTTGGCTTCTCCCTGAGCTTGGCTTCGGGTCACTGCTCCCACAAAGTGGCACTGTAGATTTCCAACATCGTTGCCTAACAGAACATCGGCCGGCAGCCCGCTCATCACACCAATTGTGCATCGTTTTGGTCCATAACCATAGTCGAGTTCCACGGTAGCTTTAGGAATACGTCTCCGAGTACCCCCTGCCAACTTGATAGAAATGCCAGGGCCCTCCTCTAGGGCCTCGGGTCGCACAACTCGGGGGTCCGCTACCGTTAGGAAAGCTCCCGAGTCCCGGAATCCAACAACTGTTCGGCCATCCAGTAGGACCTCCTGCACGTGCTTCCGCTGAAGGTTTGCGGGATGTGTGGCGGAAGGCTGAATCCCATAGACCCCTGGAGGTGGAACAGATGGGTCATTCATGGAGTCATCTGGAAATGGGGCCAAACTTTCTGTCCTAGGAGTGGTTCCCAGGTAGTGAATAGGCCGGGATGCCACGGTGGCCCGTGCCCCCATGTTAACAGGGCAACTAGCTTGCAAATGTCCAGGCCGCCCGCACCCAAAACATCTGCGCTCTAGCATTCTTCCAGTAGGTCGTTGTCTAGGGACAGGGTTGTTCATAGCTGGAGGCCGATGGGCTGGGACAGGGGTAGAGGGGGAATTGTAATCCTGAGGCCGGACACGAAAGGTGGGTGGCTGGATGAAGGGTGTCTGGCGGACTGTGGTAGTTTTCCGCTCCTCTGCAAACAACCTCTTCCACTGCGGCTTGATGGTCAGGCCCTCATCTGCAAGGGAAGCAGCTTGCTCCACTGTGGCTGGGTTCCGTTCCAGCACCCACTCACGGATCTCAGCGGGGCACTGGGAAAAGAACTGTTCCTTAAGTATGACTTGGAGGATCTTATCGACTGTGACAGCCTCCTCTCCTTCTAGCCAGCGCTTGCATGCTTGCTTCAACTTGTGGGCGAACATGTGGAAGGAGCTTCCCCCATTGTAAGACAAAGAGCGGAACTGAACTCGGTAGGACTCTGGAGTGACTGCATAATACTTCTGCACCGCTCTTTTAATGGCCTCATAGTCCCGCTGATCACTAGGGTCCATGGCTCTGAGAGCTTCCGCAGCCCCATCTCGTAGGTGCCCCACCAGATACCGGACCCAATCCTTCTCTGGGACTTCCATCAGGTGGCACTGGTGTTCGAAGTCCTGAAAATATCCATCAACATCCCCAGCCGCTTCATCAAAGGTCTTGAAGTGTTTATGGGAGACATATGGTGGTTCTCTCACTGTTGGGCTGGGGGTCGGCGTTTGATTATAATTCCTCTTAGTTATCTCAGCCATTCGCCTTTCATGCGCCATTCTTTCCTTTTCATGCGCCATTCTCTGTTCCTCCTTCTCCGTTTCCTGAGCCCTCTGTAATGCTCTACTCCTTTGCTCTGCAGTTGCTCCTAGCCCCAGCACTGCCAATTCCTCCTCATACAAAACAACCCATCTGCTCTTTTGGGTCTGTACCTGCCACTCCCGTATCTCTCCAGTCTCCTGGGGGCAGCCCTCCTCATGGTCGCTTTGCAGGGTCATCTCCTCCAGTGCCTCGATCAGTTGCTCTTTCGTTCTTCCCTGGTAACTCAGGTTTAGTTCCCGGGCTCTTACTTGTAGACTTGCCATAGTCCAGTTCCTGTATTCTGAGGTTGTGGCTCCATTAATCGCTGAGCTGCTGTAGTCCATCTCGCTGTCCGCTGTTGATCCCACCGCTGCCAACCAGTTGTCACGGAGCAAAGGTATACGTCTTCCTCCGGATGGTCTTTTGAATCAACAGGGACGCAAGAGGTCGGGAGACAACAGCAATTTATTGTAATCCACAAAGTTAGTAGCCGGCGGCGGTCACATCAACCGTAATAACAATAAGTCCACAGAAGTCACAATCCAATGATAGCTTTGGTTCCTTGGTCCTGTAACTATATCCTGGCTCTCTGCAGAGCTGTGCACAGGCCGGCTAACACATACTAACTGCAGCTACAACTATATACTAAACTGTTACACCTATACCTGGGGGTGGGAAGGGCTGAGTCACAGATCCTTCCCCCCTCACCTATACCAAGGAGAGCAGACTCCCTGTCTACTATGGACAATGCACCATCCAACATCTTCTTGGAGACACTGATCAGATTATCTCCACCCATTGTCCTCACTAGTCCTCACTAGTTAGAGGTATTTGTATACAATGTGCTAACACACTAGACCCGAATCAGCCAACTACACACTGATGTTTACAACAGGTTAGAGAATACATTCCACATGAAATATATATTACACATTGCCTATAGTATAGACTCTAACCATCCCGTGACATATACTGTACAGTACACTGCCTCTATATACTACACAGACCTGTATTATATACTGTACAGTACACTGCCTCTATATACTACACACACCTGTATTATATACTGTACAGTACACTGCCTCTATATACTGCACAGACCTGTATTATATACTGTACAGTACACTACCTCTATATACTACACACACCTGTATTATATACTGTACAGTACACTGCCTCTATATACTGCACAGACCTGTATTATATACTGTACAGTACACTGCCTCTATATACTACACAGACCTGTATTATATACTGTACAGTACACTGCCTCTATATACTACACACACCTGTATTATATACTGTACAGTACACTGCCTCTATATACTACACACACCTGTATTATATACTGTACAGTACACTGCCTCTATATACTACACAGACCTGTATTATATACTGTACAGTACACTGCCTCTATATACTGCACAGACCTGTATTATATACTGTACAGTACACTGCCTCTATATACTACACAGACCTGTATATATACTGTACAGTACACTGACTCTATATACTACACACACCTGTATATATACTGTACAGTACACTGCCTCTATATACTACACACACCTGTATTATATACTGTACAGTACACTGCCTCTATATACTACACACACCTATATTATATACTGTACAGTACACTGCCTCTATATACTACACACACCTGTATTATATACTGTACAGTACACTGCCTCTATATACTACACACACCTGTATATATACTGTACAGTACACTGCCTCTATATACTACACAGACCTGTATTATATACTGTACAGTACACTGCCTCTATATACTGCACACACCTGTATTATATACTGTACAGTACACTGCCTCTATATACTACACACACCTGTATATATACTGTACAGTACACTGCCTCTATATACTACACACACCTGTATATATACTGTACAGTACACTGCCTCTATATACTACACAGACCTGTATTATATACTGTACAGTACACTGCCTCTATATACTACACAGACCTGTATATATACTGTACAATACACTGCCTCTATATACTACACACACCTGTATTATATACTGTACAGTACACTGCCTCTATATACTACACACACCTGTATTATATACTGTACAGTACACTGCCTCTATATACTACACACACCTGTATTATATACTGTACAGTACACTGCCTCTATATACTACACACACCTGTATTATATACTGTACAGTACACTGCCTCTATATACTGCACACACCTGTATATATACTGTACAGTACACTGCCTCTATATTCTACACACCTGTATTATATACTGTACAGTACACTGCCTCTATATACTACACACACCTGTATATATACTGTACAGTACACTGCCTCTATATACTACACACACCTGTATATATACTGTACAGTACACTGCCTCTATATACTACACACACCTGTATTATATACTGTACAGTACTCTGCCTCTATATACTACACACACCTGTATTATATACTGTACAGTACACTGCCTCTATATACTGCACAGACCTGTATTATATACTGTACACTGCCTCTATATACTACACAGAGCTGTATATATACTGTACAGTACACTGCCTCTATATACTACACAGACCTGTATTATATACTGTACAGTACACTGCCTCTATATACTACACACACCTGTATTATATACTGTACAGTACACTGCCTCTATATACTACACACACCTGTATTATATACTGTACAGTACACTACCTCTATATACTACACAGACCTGTATATATACTGTACAGTACACTGCCTCTATATACTGCACAGACCTGTATTATATACTGTACAGTACACTGCCTCTATATTCTACACACCTGTATTATATACTGTACAGTACACTGCCTCTATATTCTACACACACCTGTATATATACTGTACAGTACACTGCCTCTATATTCTACACACCTGTATTATATACTGTACAGTACACTGCCTCTATATACTACACAGACCTGTATATATACTGTACAGTACACTGCCTCTATATTCTACACACCTGTATTATATACTGTACAGTACACTGCCTCTATATACTGCACACACCTGTATTATATTCTGTACAGTACACTGCCTCTATATACTACACACACCTGTATTATACACTGTACACTGCCTCTATATACTACACACACCTGTATATATACTGTACAGTACACTGCCTCTATACACTACACACACCTGTATTAATACTGTACAGTACACTGCCTCTATATACTACACACACCTGTATTATATACTGTACACTGCCTCTATATACTACACACACCTGTATTATATACTGTACAGTACACTGCCTCTATATACTACACAGACCTGTATTATATACTGTACAGTACACTGCCTCTATATACTGCACAGACCTGTATTATATACTGTACAGTACACTGCCTCTATATACTACACAGAGCTGTATTATATACTGTACAGTACACTGCCTCTATATACTGCACAGACCTGTATTATATATTGTACACTGCCTCTATATACTACACAGACCTGTATTATATACTGTACAGTACACTGCCTCTATATACTACACACACCTGTATTATATACTGTACAGTACACTGCCTCTATATACTACACAGACCTGTATTATATACTGTACAGTACACTGCCTCTATATACTGCACACACCTGTATTATATACTGTACAGTACACTGCCTCTATATACTACACAGACCTGTATTATATACTGTACAGTACACTGCCTCTATATACTACACAGACCTGTATTATATACTGTACAGTACACTGCCTCTATATACTACACAGACCTGTATATATACTGTACAGTACACTGCCTCTATATACTACACAGATCTGTATTATATACTGTACAGTACACTGCCTCTATATACTACACACACCTTTATTATATACTGTACAGTACACTGCCTCTATATACTACACAGACCTGTATTATATACTGTACAGTACACTGCCTCTATATACTGCATAGACCTGTATTATATACTGTACAGTACACTGCCTCTATATACTACACAGACCTGTATATATACTGTACAGTACACTGCCTCTATATACTACACAGACCTGTATTATATACTGTACAGTACACTGCCTCTATATACTACACAGAGCTGTATTATATACTGTACAGTACACTGCCTCTATATACTGCACAGACCTGTATTATATACTGTACACTGCCTCTATATACTACACAGACCTGTATTATATACTGTACAGTACACTGCCTCTATATACTACACACACCTGTATTATATACTGTACAGTACACTGCCTCTATATACTACACAGACCTGTATTATATACTGTACAGTACACTGCCTCTATATACTGCACACACCTGTATTATATACTGTACAGTACACTGCCTCTATATACTACACAGACCTGTATTATATACTGTACAGTACACTGCCTCTATATACTACACAGACCTGTATTATATACTGTACAGTACACTGCCTCTATATACTACACAGACCTGTATATATACTGTACAGTACACTGCCTCTATATACTACACAGACCTGTATTATATACTGTACAGTACACTGCCTCTATATACTACACACACCTGTATTATATACTGTACAGTACACTGCCTCTATATACTACACAGACCTGTATTATATACTGTACAGTACACTGCCTCTATATACTGCACAG
This sequence comes from Leptodactylus fuscus, assembly GCF_031893055.1. NCBI lineage: Eukaryota > Metazoa > Chordata > Amphibia > Anura > Leptodactylidae > Leptodactylus > Leptodactylus fuscus. The sequence goes on along the minus strand of NC_134269.1, from coordinate 222,031,653 downwards.
ACCTGTATTATATACTGTACAGTACACTGCCTCTATATACTACACAGACCTGTATATATACTGTACAGTACACTGCCTCTATATACTACACAGACCTGTATTATATACTGTACAGTACACTGCCTCTATATACTACACACACCTGTATTATATACTGTACAGTACACTGCCTCTATATACTACACACACCTGTATATATACTGTACAGTACACTACCTCTATATACTGCACAGACCTGTATTATATACTGTACAGTACACTGCCTCTATATACTACACAGACCTGTATTATATACTGTACAGTACACTGCCTCTATATACTACACACCTGTATTATATACTGTACAGTACACTGCCTCTATATACTGCACACACCTGTATTATATACTGTACAGTACACTGCCTCTATATACTGCACACACCTGTATTATATACTGTACAGTACACTGCCTCTATATACTACACAGACCTGTATTATATACTGTACAGTACACTGCCTCTATATACTACACACACCTGTATTATATACTGTACAGTACACTGCCTCTATATACTACACACACCTGTATTATATACTGTACAGTACACTGCCTCTATATACTACACACCTGTATTATATACTGTACAGTACACTGCCTCTATATACTGCACACACCTGTATTATATACTGTACAGTACACTGCCTCTATATACTACACACACCTGTATTATATACTGTACAGTACACTGCCTCTATATACTACACACACCTGTATTATATACTGTACAGTACACTGCCTCTATATACTACACACACCTGTATATATACTGTACAGTACACTGCCTCTATATACTACACACACCTGTATTATATACTGTACAGTACACTGCCTCTATATACTACACACACCTGTATATATACTGTACAGTACACTGCCTCTATATACTGCACACACCTGTATTATATACTGTACAGTACACTGCCTCTATATACTGCACACACCTGTATTATATACTGTACAGTATACCGCCTCTATATACTACACACACCTGTATTATATACTGTACAGTACACTGCGTCTATATACTGCACAGACCTGTATTATATACTGTACAGTACACTGCCTCTATATACTACACACACCTGTATTATATACTGTACAGTACACTGCCTCTATATACTACACAGACCTGTATTATATACTGTACAGTACACTGCCTCTATATACTACACACACCTGTATATATACTGTACAGTACACTGCCTCTATATACTACACAGACCTGTATTATATACTGTACAGTACACTGCCTCTATATACTACACACACCTGTATTATATACTGCACAGTACACTGCCTCTATATACTACACACCTGTATATATACTGTACAGTACACTGCCTCTATATACTACACACACCTGTATTATATACTGTACAGTACACTGCCTCTATATACTACACAGACCTGTATTATATACTGTACAGTACAATGCCTCTATATACTACACAGACCTGTATTATATACTGTACAGTACACTGCCTCTATATACTACACACACCTGTATTATATACTGTACAGTACACTGCCTCTATATACTACACACACCTGTATATATACTGTACAGTACACTGCCTCTATATACTACACAGACCTGTATATATACTGTACAGTACACTGCCTCTATATACTACACACACCTGTATTATATACTGCACAGTACACTGCCTCTATATACTGCACACACCTGTATATATACTGCCTCTATATACTGCACAGACCTGTATATATACTGTCTCTATATACTACACAGACCTCTATTATATACTGTACAGTACACTGCCTCTATATACTACACTCCTGTATTATATACTGTACAGTACACTGCCTCTATATACTGCACACACCTGTATATATACTGTACAATACACTGCCTCTATATACTACACACACCTGTATTATATACTGTACAGTACACTGCCTCTATATACTACACAGACCTGTATATATACTGTACAGTACACCGCCTCTATATACTACACAGACCTGTATTATATACTGTACAGTACACTGCCTCTATATACTACACAGACCTGTATTATATACTGTACACTGTCTCTATATACTACACACACCTGTATTATATACTGTACAGTACACTGCCTCTATATACTGCACAGACCTGTATTATATACTGTACAGTACACTACCTCTATATACTACACAGACCTGTATATATACTGTACAGTACGCTGCCTCTATATACTACACAGACCTGTATTATATACTGTACAGTACACTGCCTCTATATACTGCACAGACCTGTATTATATACTGTACAGTACACTGCCTCTATATACTGCACAGACCTGTATTATATACTGTACAGTACACTGCCTCTATATACTACACACACCTGTATTATATACTGTACAGTACACTGCCTCTATATACTACACAGACCTGTATATATACTGTACAGTACACTGCCTCTATATACTACACACACCTGTATATATACTGTACAGTACACTGCGTCTATATACTGCACAGACCTGTATTATATACTGTACAGTACACTGCCTCTATATACTACACACACCTGTATTATATACTGTACAGTACACTGCCTCTATATACTGCACAGACCTGTATTATATACTGTACAGTACACTGCCTCTATATACTGCACAGACCTGTATTATATACTGTACAGTACACTGCCTCTATATACTACACACACCTGTATATATACTGTACAGTACACTGCCTCTATATACTACACAGACCTGTATTATATACTGTATAGTACACTGCCTCTATATACTACACACACCTGTATTATATACTGTACAGTACACTGCCTCTATATACTGCACAGACCTGTATTATATACTGTACAGTACACTGCCTCTATATACTACACAGACCTGTATATATACTGTACAGTACACTGCCTCTATATACTACACACACCTGTATTATATACTGTACAGTACACTGCCTCTATCTACTACACAGACCTGTATTATATACTGTACAGTACACTGCCTCTATATACTACACAGACCTGTATTATATACTGTACAGTACACTGCCTCTATATACTGCACACACCTGTATTATATACTGTACAGTACACTGCCTCTATATACTACACAGACCTGTATATATACTGTACAGTACACTACCTCTATATACTACACAGACCTGTATTATATACTGTACAGTACACTGCCTCTATATACTGCACACACCTGTATTATATACTGTACAGTACACTGTCTCTATATACTACACAGACCTGTATATATACTGTACAGTACACTACCTCTATATACTACACACACCTGTATTATATACTGTACAGTACACTGCCTCTATATACTACACACACCTGTATTATATACTGCACACACCTGTATATATACTGCCTCTATATACTACACACACCTGTATATATACTGTACAGTACACTGCCTCTATATACTACACACACCTTTATATATACTGTACAGTACACTGCCTCTATATACTACACAGACCTGTATATATACTGTACAGTACACTGCCTCTATATACTACACACACCTGTATATATACTGTACAGTACACTGCCTCTATATACTACACACACCTGTATTATATACTGCACAGTACACTGCCTCTATATACTGCACACACCTGTATATATACTGTACAGTACACTGCCTCTATATACTACACAGACCTGTATTATATACTGTACAGTACACTGCCTCTATATACTACACACACCTGTATTATATACTGCACAGTACACTGCCTCTATATACTACACACCTGTATATATACTGTACAGTACACTGCCTCTATATACTACACACACCTGTATTATATACTGTACAGTACACTGCCTCTATATACTACACAGACCTGTATTATATACTGTACAGTACACTTCCTCTATATACTACACAGACCTGTATTATATACTGTACAGTACACTGCCTCTATATACTACACACACCTGTATTATATACTGTACAGTACACTGCCTCTATATACTACACACACCTGTATATATACTGTACAGTACACTGCCTCTATATACTACACAGACCTGTATATATACTGTACAGTACACTGCCTCTATATACTACACACACCTGTATTATATACTGCACAGTACACTGCCTCTATATACTACACACACCTGTATATATACTGTACAGTACACTACCTCTATATACTACACACACCTGTATATATACTGTACAGTACACTGTCTCTATATACTACACAGACCTCTATTATATACTGTACAGTACACTGCCTCTATATACTACACTCCTGTATTATATACTGTACAGTACACTGCCTCTATATACTGCACACACCTGTATATATACTGTACAATACACTGCCTCTATATACTACACACACCTGTATTATATACTGTACAGTACACTGCCTCTATATACTACACAGACCTGTATATATACTGTACAGTACACCGCCTCTATATACTACACAGACCTGTATTATATACTGTACAGTACACTGCCTCTATATACTACACAGACCTGTATATATACTGTACAGTATACTGCCTCTATATACTACACAGACCTGTATTATATACTGTACACTGTCTCTATATACTACACACACCTGTATTATATACTGTACACTGTCTCTATATACTACACACACCTGTATATATACTGTACAGTACACCGCCTCTATATACTACACACACCTGTATTATATACTGTACAGTACACTGCCTCTATATACTACACAGACCTGTATTATATACTGTACACTGTCTCTATATACTACACACACCTGTATATATACTGTACAGTACACCGCCTCTATATACTACACACACCTGTATTATATACTGTACAGTACACTGCCTCTATATACTGCACAGACCTGTATTATATACTGTACAGTACACTGCCTCTATATACTACACAGACCTGTATTATATACTGTACAGTACACTGCCTCTATATACTGCACAGACCTGTATTATATACTGTACAGTACACTGCCTCTATATACTGCACAGACCTGTATTATATACTGTACAGTACACTGCCTCTATATACTACACACACCTGTATTATATACTGTACAGTACACTGCCTCTATATACTACACAGACCTGTATATATACTGTACAGTACACTACCTCTATATACTACACAGACCTGTATTATATACTGTACAGTACACTGCCTCTATATACTGCACACACCTGTATTATATACTGTACAGTACACTGTCTCTATATACTACACAGACCTGTATATATACTGTACAGTACACTACCTCTATATACTACACACACCTGTATTATATACTGTACAGTACACTGCCTCTATATACTACACACACCTGTATTATATACTGCACACACCTGTATATATACTGCCTCTATATACTACACACACCTGTATATATACTGTACAGTACACTGCCTCTATATACTACACACACCTTTATATATACTGTACAGTACACTGCCTCTATATACTACACAGACCTGTATATATACTGTACAGTACACTGCCTCTATATACTACACACACCTGTATATATACTGTACAGTACACTGCCTCTATATACTACACACACCTGTATTATATACTGCACAGTACACTGCCTCTATATACTGCACACACCTGTATATATACTGTCTCTATATACTGCACACACCTGTATATATACTGTACAGTACACTGTCTCTATATACTACACAGACCTGTATTATATACTGTACAGTACACTGCCTCTATATACTACACACACCTGTATTATATACTGTACAGTACACTGCCTCTATATACTGCACAGACCTGTATTATATACTGTACAGTACACTGCCTCTATATACTACACAGACCTGTATATATACTGTATAGTACACTGCCTCTATATACTGCACACACCTGTATTATATACTGTACAGTATACCGCCTCTATATACTACACACACCTGTATTATATACTGTACAGTACACTGCGTCTATATACTGCACAGACCTGTATTATATACTGTACAGTACACTGCCTCTATATACTACACACACCTGTATTATATACTGTACAGTACACTGCCTCTATATACTGCACAGACCTGTATATATACTGTACAGTACACTGCCTCTATATACTACACACACCTGTATTATATACTGTACAGTACACTGCCTCTATATACTGCACAGACCTGTATATATACTGTACAGTACACTGCCTCTATATACTGCACACACCTGTATTATATACTGTACAGTACACTGCCTCTATATACTACACAGACCTGTATATATACTGTACAGTACACTGCCTCTATATACTGCACACACCTGTATTATATACTGTACAGTATACCGCCTCTATATACTACACACACCTGTATTATATACTGTACAGTACACTGCGTCTATATACTGCACAGACCTGTATTATATACTGTACAGTACACTGCCTCTATATACTACACACACCTGTATTATATACTGTACAGTACACTGCCTCTATATACTGCACAGATCTGTATTATATACTGTACAGTACACTGCCTCTATATACTACACACACCTGTATATATACTGTACAGTACACTGCCTCTATATACTACACACACCTGTATTATATACTGTACAGTACACTGCCTCTATATACTACACACCTGTATTATATACTGTACAGTACACTGCCTCTATATACTACACAGACCTGTATTATATACTGTACAGTACACTGCCTCTATATACTACACAGACCTGTATTATATACTGTACAGTACACTGCCTCTATATACTACACACACCTGTATTATATACTGTACAGTACACTGCCTCTATATACTGCACAGATCTGTATTATATACTGTACAGTACACTGCCTCTATATACTACACACACCTGTATATATACTGTACAGTACACTGCCTCTATATACTACACAGACCTGTATTATATACTGTACAGTACACTGCCTCTATATACTACACACACCTGTATTATATACTGCACAGTACACTGCCTCTATATACTACACACCTGTATATATACTGTACAGTACACTGCCTCTATATACTACACACACCTGTATTATATACTGTACAGTACACTGCCTCTATATACTACACAGACCTGTATTATATACTGTACAGTACACTTCCTCTATATACTACACAGACCTGTATTATATACTGTACAGTACACTGCCTCTATATACTACACACACCTGTATTATATACTGTACAGTACACTGCCTCTATATACTACACACACCTGTATATATACTGTACAGTACACTGCCTCTATATACTACACAGACCTGTATATATACTGTACAGTACACTGCCTCTATATACTACACACACCTGTATTATATACTGCACAGTACACTGCCTCTATATACTGCACACACCTGTATATATACTGCCTCTATATACTGCACAGACCTGTATATATACTGTCTCTATATACTACACAGACCTCTATTATATACTGTACAGTACACTGCCTCTATATACTACACTCCTGTATTATATACTGTACAGTACACTGCCTCTATATACTGCACACACCTGTATATATACTGTACAATACACTGCCTCTATATACTACACACACCTGTATTATATACTGTACAGTACACTGCCTCTATATACTACACAGACCTGTATATATACTGTACAGTACACCGCCTCTATATACTACACAGACCTGTATTATATACTGTACAGTACACTGCCTCTATATACTACACAGACCTGTATATATACTGTACAGTATACTGCCTCTATATACTACACAGACCTGTATTATATACTGTACACTGTCTCTATATACTACACACACCTGTATTATATACTGTACACTGTCTCTATATACTACACACACCTGTATATATACTGTACAGTACACCGCCTCTATATACTACACACACCTGTATTATATACTGTACAGTACACTGCCTCTATATACTACACAGACCTGTATTATATACTGTACACTGTCTCTATATACTACACACACCTGTATATATACTGTACAGTACACCGCCTCTATATACTACACACACCTGTATTATATACTGTACAGTACACTGCCTCTATATACTGCACAGACCTGTATTATATACTGTACAGTACACTACCTCTATATACTACACAGACCTGTATATATACTGTACAGTACGCTGCCTCTATATACTACACAGACCTGTATTATATACTGTACAGTACACTGCCTCTATATACTGCACAGACCTGTATTATATACTGTACAGTACACTGCCTCTATATACTGCACAGACCTGTATTATATACTGTACAGTACACTGCCTCTATATACTACACACACCTGTATTATATACTGTACAGTACACTGCCTCTATATACTACACAGACCTGTATATATACTGTACAGTACACTGCCTCTATATACTACACACACCTGTATATATACTGTACAGTACACTGCGTCTATATACTGCACAGACCTGTATTATATACTGTACAGTACACTGCCTCTATATACTACACACACCTGTATTATATACTGTACAGTACACTGCCTCTATATACTACACACACCTGTATATATACTGTACAGTACACTGCCTCTATATACTACACACACCTGTATTATATACTGTACAGTACACTGCCTCTATATACTACACAGACCTGTATTATATACTGTACAGTACACTGCCTCTATATACTACACAGACCTGTATTATATACTGTACAGTACACTGCCTCTATATACTGCACACACCTGTATTATATACTGTACAGTACACTGCCTCTATATACTACACACACCTGTATTATATACTGTACAGTACACTGCCTCTATATACTACACACACCTGTATTATATACTGTACAGTACACTGCCTCTATATACTACACAGACCTGTATTATATACTGTACAGTACACTGCCTCTATATACTACACAGACCTGTATTATATACTGTACAGTACACTGCCTCTATATACTACACAGACCTGTATATATACTGTACAGTACACTACCTCTATATACTACACACACCTGTATTATATACTGTACAGTACACTGCCTCTATATACTACACACACCTGTATTATATACTGCACACACCTGTATATATACTGCCTCTATATACTACACACACCTGTATATATACTGTACAGTACACTGCCTGTATATACTACACACACCTTTATATATACTGTACAGTACACTGCCTCTATATACTACACAGACCTGTATATATACTGTACAGTACACTGCCTCTATATACTACACACACCTGTATATATACTGTACAGTACACTGCCTCTATATACTACACACACCTGTATTATATACTGCACAGTACACTGCCTCTATATACTGCACACACCTGTATATATACTGTCTCTATATACTGCACACACCTGTATATATACTGTACAGTACACTGTCTCTATATACTACACAGACCTGTATTATATACTGTACAGTACACTGCCTCTATATACTACACACACCTGTATTATATACTGTACAGTACACTGCCTCTATATACTGCACAGACCTGTATTATATACTGTACAGTACACTGCCTCTATATACTACACAGACCTGTATATATACTGTACAGTACACTGCCTCTATATACTACACAGACCTGTATTATATACTGTACAGTACACCGCCTCTATATACTACACACACCTGTATTATATACTGTACAGTACACTGCCTCTATATACTACACAGACCTGTATATATACTGTACAGTACATTGCCTCTATATACTACACACACCTGTATATATACTGTACAGTACACCGCTTCTATATACTACACACACCTGTATTATATACTGTACAGTACACCGCCTCTATATACTACACACACCTGTATATATACTGTACAGTACACTGCCTCTATATACTACACACACCTGTATTATATACTGTACAGTACACTGCCTCTATATACTACACACACCTGTATTATATACTGTACAGTACACTGCCTCTATATACTACACAGACCTGTATTATATACTGTACAGTACACTGCCTCTATATACTGCACACACCTGTATATATACTGTACAGTACACTGCCTCTATATACTACACACACCTGTATTATATACTGTACAGTACACTGCCTCTATATACTACACAGACCTGTATTATATACTGTACAGTACACTGCCTCTATATACTACACACACCTGTATATATACTGTACAGTACACCGCTTCTATATACTACACACACCTGTATTATATACTGTACAGTACACCGCCTCTATATACTACACACACCTGTATATATACTGTACAGTACACTGCCTCTATATACTACACACACCTGTATTATATACTGTACAGTACACTGCCTCTATATACTACACACACCTGTATTATATACTGTACAGTACACTGCCTCTATATACTACACAGACCTGTATTATATACTGTACAGTACACTGCCTCTATATACTGCACACACCTGTATATATACTGTACAGTACACTGCCTCTATATACTACACACACCTGTATTATATACTGTACAGTACACTGCCTCTATATACTACACAGACCTGTATTATATACTGTACAGTACACTGCCTCTATATACTACACAGACCTGTATTATATACTGTACAGTACACTGCCTCTATATACTGCACACACCTGTATATATACTGTACAGTACACTGCCTCTATATACTACACACACCTGTATTATATATTGTACAGTACACTGCCTCTATATACTGCACAGACCTGTATTATATACTGTACAGTACACTGCCTCTATATACTACACACACCTGTATTATATACTGTACAGTACACTGCCTCTATATACTACACACACCTGTATTATATACTGTACAGTACACTGCCTCTATATACTACACACACCTGTATATATACTGTACAGTACACTGCCTCTATATACTACACAGACCTGTATTATATACTGTACAGTACTCTGCCTCTATATACTACACACACCTGTATTATATACTGTACAGTACACTGCCTCTATATACTACACACACCTGTATTATATACTGTACAGTACTCTGCCTCTATATACTACACACACCTGTATTATATACTGTACAGTACACTGCCTCTATATACTACACACACCTGTATTATATACTGTACAGTACACTGCCTCTATATACTACACAGACCTGTATTATATACTGCACAGTACACTGCCTCTATATACTACACAGACCTGTATATATACTGTACAGTACACTGCCTCTATATACTACACACACCTGTATTATATACTGTACACTGTCTCTATATACTACACACACCTGTATATATACTGTACAGTACACCGCCTCTATATACTACACACACCTGTATATATACTGTACAGTACACTGCCTCTATATACTACACACACCTGTATTATATACTGTACAGTACACTGCCTCTATATACTACACACACCTGTATTATATACTGTACAGTACACTGCCTCTATATACTACACACACCTGTATTATATACTGTACAGTACACTGCCTCTATATACTGCACAGACCTGTATTATATACTGTACAGTACACTGCCTCTATATACTACACACACCTGTATTATATACTGTACAGTACACTGCCTCTATATACTACACACACCTGTATATATACTGTACAGTACACTGCCTCTATATACTACACACACCTGTATTATATACTGTACAGTACACTGCCTCTATATACTGCACAGACCTGTATTATATACTGTACAGTACACTGCCTCTATATACTACACACACCTGTATTATATACTGTACAGTACACTGCCTCTATATACTACACAGACCTGTATTATATACTGTACAGTACACTGCCTCTATATACTACACACACCTGTATATATACTGTACAGTACACTGCCTCTATATACTACACACACCTGTATTATATACTGTACAGTACACTGCCTCTATATACTGCACAGACCTGTATTATATACTGTACAGTACACTGCCTCTATATACTGCACAGACTTGTATTATCTGCTATTGGCAGTCACTGGGATGGCGTTATGTTGGTCACGTACATATGGCGGTATTCGTGCTCATATCGTCTGCTCTCGAGCTTCTCCCCTTTACGTTGCCTGTTACACTTCACCCCCCATTGTGAGGTCGGGTCACTGACCCCTGTGCGGCGGCGCAGGCTGCGGTATAGCGCTGGTGCTGTGGGGTCACCTGAGTAGGAGGATGTATCCCGGGGTCCCTCCAAAAGACAAGGTGAAGGAAGTGATAACAGAGATGACCACAAAGTATAGGAACTTCCTGGAGCATGAGCTCCCCCTGGAGCATGGACCGGGCACTGCGGAGCGGCCACCAGAGAGCACAGGCGTTGCGGTCACACAGCTGCAGTTATAATACACCTGCAGGATAGAAGACGTCAGTATTGTGGCCTGGGGTTGTCAGGCGGAGTCTTCTGTGCCATTCTACTTACCGATGACTTTCCCGTCCCATTGGTCAGGTGACAGCCAGCGAAGCAGGCGGAGTAATAGGTGACACCATTGTCCCCACAGACCGGCTCCCAGTCATTCGGGGGACACAGACAGCGTACATTACACTCGGAGAGAGCGCCCTCCTCCTGTGAGATGTGCGTGTACCTGGGGGGAGGTCACATGATTGGTAGATGACAGCGCTATGGCTGCCGCTATACTGAGGGTCCGTGGGGGAGGAGCATACCCTGTATACGAGACAGTCAGTCCGGCCACCGCGGAGCGCTCACATCCTAAACTGAATAGGGACATCAAGATGGCGTATCCAATCACAGACGAAGACAGCAGAAGCCTTGCCGCACCAACAACGTTAATCCGGAACTTCTTCATCACAACCCCCCCCAAGAAGATCCCCAGAGCCACGGCCGGAACGTTAATGAGACCTGAGGGGAGACAAATAGTATCAGTATCCTGAAATACTCTGTGCTGCTCCTGTTCCGCCACTATGTAACTCTGTGGCCTCCTCTTCAGCACACTCCTCTCCTGACATCCTCTGTGCTGCTGGTGAGCAGTGAGGTACATTACTCCTCTTCTGGGACAGTGCACACTAATGCCATTAGTCGCAGTTTCCGCCCTGTGTAGAGGCTTCAGATGTAACAGGTGGGACTTGTCTCTGAGGTATAACTCCTCTTAATCAGCAGATGGCGCCAGTTTTCTCAGGGCAGAGGGGCTTATTATGTGTGATACGCCTCATGTGCGGAATCTAATCATGTGCAAGGAACATCAGCTATGGAGGCTGCGCAACAGGAAAACTAAGAACCAGGATGATGAAGCAACAAAAAAACACCGAGAAAAGGGCCTTACCTGCTGCAGGAGGAGCGAGAAGGTAGGTGAGCAGCCCAGTATATATGGGGAGTGATCAGGTCTGGTGACAGTAACCTATCTATCTGCAGGGCTGGGGTGACAGTAACCTATCTATCTGCAGGGCTGGGGTGACAGTAACCTATCTATCTGCAGGGCTGGGGTGATATGCTGGGTCTGGTGACAGTAACCTATCTATCTGCAGGGCTGGGGTGATATGCTGGTTCTGGTGACAGTAACCTATCTATCTGCAGGGCTGGGGTGATATGCTGGGTCTGGTGACAGTAACCTATCTATCTGCAGGGCTGGGGTGATATGCTGGATCTGGTGACAGTAACCTATCTATCTGCAGGGCTGGGGTGATATGCTGGGTCTGGTGACAGTAACCTATCTATCTGCAGGGCTGGGGTGATGTGCTGGCTCTGGTGACAGTAACCTATCTATCTGCAGGGCTGGGGTGATATGCTGGTTCTGGTGACAGTAACCTATCTATCTGCAGGGCTGGGGTGACAGTAACCTATCTATCTGCAGGGCTGGGGTGATATGCTGGGTCTGGTGACAGTAACCTATCTATCTGCAGGGCTGGGGTGATATGCTGGTTCTGGTGACAGTAACCTATCTATCTGCAGGGCTGGGGTGATATGCTGGATCTGGTGACAGTAACCTATCTATCTGCAGGGCTGGGGTGATATGCTAGGTCTGGTGACAGTAACCTATCTATCTGCAGGGCTGGGGTGATATGCTGGGTCTGGTGACAGTAACCTATCTATCTGCAGGGCTGGGGTGATATGCTGGTTCTGGTGACAGTAACCTATCTATCTGCAGGGCTGGGGTGATATGCTGGATCTGGTGACAGTAACCTATCTATCTGCAGGGCTGGGGTGATATGCTGGATCTGGTGACAGTAACCTATCTATCTGCAGGGCTGGGGTGATGTGCTGGCTCTGGTGACAGTAACCTATCTATCTGCAGGGCTGGGGTGATATGCTGGGTCTGGTGACAGTAACCTATCTATCTGCAGGGCTGGGGTGACAGTAACCTATCTATCTGCAGGGCTGGGGTGACAGTAACCTATCTATCTGCAGGACTGGGGTGATATGCTGGTTCTGGTGACAGTAACCTATCTATCTGCAGGGCTGGGGTGATATGCTGGGTCTGGTGACAGTAACCTATCTATCTGCAGGGCTGGGGTGATATGCTGGATCTGGTGACAGTAACCTATCTATCTGCAGGGCTGGGGTGATATGCTGGGTCTGGTGACAGTAACCTATCTATCTGCAGGGCTGGGGTGATATGCTGGTTCTGGTGACAGTAACCTATCTATCTGCAGGGTCAGGCTGATATGCTGGTTCTGGTGACAGTAACCTATCTATCTGCAGGGCTGGGGTGATATGCTGGGTCTGGTGACAGTAACCTATCTATCTGCAGGGCTGGGGTGATATGCTGGGTCTGGTGACAGTAACCTATCTATCTGCAGGGTCAGGCTGATATGCTGGTTCTGGTGACAGTAACCTATCTATCTGCAGGGCTGGGGTGATATGCTGGGTCTGGTGACAGTAACCTATCTATCTGCAGGGCTGGGGTGATGTGCTGGGTCTGGTGACAGTAACCTATCTATCTGCAGGACTGGGGTGATATGCTGGGTCTGGTGACAGTAACCTATCTATCTGCAGGGCTGGGGTGATGTGCTGGGTCTGGTGACAGTAACCTATCTATCTGCAGGGCTGGGGTGATATGCTGGTTCTGGTGACAGTAACCTATCTATCTGCAGGGCTGGGGTGATATGCTGGGTCTGGTGACAGTAACCTATCTATCTGCAGGGCTGGGGTGATATGCTGGGTCTGGTGACAGTAACCTATCTATCTGCAGGGCTGGGGTGATATGCTGGTTCTGGTGACAGTAACCTATCTATCTGCAGGGCTGGGGTGATATGCTGGTTCTGGTGACAGTAACCTATCTATCTGCAGGGCTGGGGTGATATGCTGGGTCTGGTGACAGTAACCTATCTATCTGCAGGGGCTGGGGTGATATGCTGGTTCTGGTGACAGTAACCTATCTATCTGCAGGGCTGGGGGTGATATGCTGGTTCTGGTGACAGTAACCTATCTATCTGCAGGGCTGGGGTGATATGCTGGTTCTGGTGACAGTAACCTATCTATCTGCAGGGCTGGGGTGATATGCTAGGTCTGGTGACAGTAACCTATCTGTCTGCAGGGCTGGGTGATATACTGGTTCTGGTGACAGTAACCTATCTATCTGCAGGGCTGGGGTGATATGCTGGCTCTGGTGACAGTAACCTATCTATCTGCAGGGCTGGGGTGACAGTAACCTATCTATCTGCAGGACTGGGGTGATATGCTGGGTCTGGTGACAGTAACCTATCTATCTGCAGGGCTGGGGTGATATGCTAGGTCTGGTGACAGTAACCTATCTATCTGCAGGGCTGGGGTGATATGCTGGTTCTGGTGACAGTAACCTATCTATCTGCAGGGCTGGGGTGACAGTAACCTATCTATCTGCAGGACTGGGGTGATATGCTGGGTCTGGTGACAGTAACCTATCTATCTGCAGGGCTGGGGTGATATGCTAGGTCTGGTGACAGTAACCTATCTATCTGCAGGGCTGGGGTGATATGCTGGCTCTGGTGACAGTAACCTATCTATCTGCAGGGCTGGGGTGATATGCTGGTTCTGGTGACAGTAACCTATCTATCTGCAGGGCTGGGGTGACAGTAACCTATCTATCTGCAGGACTGGGGTGATATGCTGGGTCTGGTGACAGTAACCTATCTATCTGCAGGGCTGGGGTGATATGCTGGTTCTGGTGACAGTAACCTATCTATCTGCAGGGCTGGGGGTGATATGCTGGGTCTGGTGACAGTAACCTATCTATCTGCAGGGCTGGGGTGATATGCTGGTTCTGGTGACAGTAACCTATCTATCTGCAGGGCTGGGGTGATATGCTGGGTCTGGTGACAGTAACCTATCTATCTGCAGGGCTGGGGTTGATATGCTGGTTCTGGTGACAGTAACCTATCTATCTGCAGGGCTGGGGTGACAGTAACCTATCTATCTGCAGGACTGGGGTGATATGCTGGGTCTGGTGACAGTAACCTATCTATCTGCAGGGCTGGGGTGATATGCTGGTTCTGGTGACAGTAACCTATCTATCTGCAGGGCTGGGGTGATATGCTGGTTCTGGTGACAGTAACCTATCTATCTGCAGGGCTGGGGTGATATGCTGGGTCTGGTGACAGTAACCTATCTATCTGCAGGGCTGGGGTGATATGCTGGGTCTGGTGACAGTAACCTATCTATCTGCAGGGCTGGGGGGATGTGCTGCTCAGAGACGCCTGAACCTCTTGGGGGCAGTACACCAGTGTGATATCATAAAACCTCCTGCATCTCCCACAATACATTGCAGCAGAGTGGCGGCTGCTCTGGATGTGACTGGAGTAGGAGCTGTGCTGCTCTGGGACTGACCGATGACGGCGTTGGTGTGGGCGGAGCTCTGTCCGTACTGCTGCTCCATGTACTTGGCTTTATAGGTCACCATTCCCACCAGGGAGTTATAGTGGAAGACGCTGCCGCACAGGAAGAGGAAGAAGACGGGGTTACCCAGGAGCGTCCGCAGGGAGGGGAGGAAGCCTGCAAGACAGGGGGCGGTAGTGAGACCTGGGGAATGGGACTGATAAGTATTAGCGCCCCCTCTGTCCAGTATCAGTAGTCCTATATAAGTATTAGCGCCCCCTCTGTCCAGTATCAGTAGTCCTATATAAGTATTAGCGCCCCCCTCTGTCCATTGTCAGTAGTCCTATATAAGTATTAGCGCCCCCTCTGTCCATTATCAGTAGTCCTGTATAAGTGTTAGCGCCCCCCTCTGTCCATTGTTAGTAGTCCTGTATAAGTATTAGCGCCCCCTCTGTCCATTGTCATAGTCCTATATAAGTATTAGCGCCCCTCTGTCCATTGTCAGTAGTACTGTATAAGTATTAGCGCCCCCTCTGTCCAGTATCAGTAGTCCTGTATAAGTATTAGTGCCCCCTCTGTCCATTGTCAGTAGTACGTGTATAAGTATTAGCGCCCCCCTCTGTCCATTGTTAGTAGTCCTGTATAAGTATTAGTGCCCCTCTGTCCATTGTCAGTAGTCCTGTATAAGTATTAGCGCCCCTCTGTCCATTGTCAGTAGTACTGTATAAGTATTAGCGCCCCCTCTGTCCAGTATCAGTAGTCCTGTATAAGTATTAGCGCCCCTCTGTCCAGTATCAGTAGTCCTGTATAAGTATTAGCGCCCCCCTCTGTCCATTGTTAGTAGTCCTGTATAAGTATTAGCGCCCCCTCTGTCCATTATCAGTAGTCTGTATAGTAGTAGCGCCCCCTCTGTCCATTATCAGTAGTCCTGTATAAGTATTAGCGCCCCCTCTGTCCATTGTTAGTAGTCCTGTATAAGTATTAGCGCCCCCCTCTGTCCTGTATAAGTATTAGCGCCCCCCTCTGTCCATTGTTAGTAGTCCTGTATAAGTATTAGCGCCCCCCCTGTCCTGTATAAGTATTAGCGCCCCCTCCTCCTACCTTTGGCCATAGTCAGCAGCCGCCGCCCCCCCTGCGGTGGAACCTTCCGGTCTCTCAGCTCCTCCAGGATGAAGCGCGACTGCTCGGAGGAGGTGCTCGAATTCTTCCTCGGCTCCGATCTTGTTTGCTCCTTTGGTAAAAACCAGAACGGCACGGTGGCGAGGACGCTTATCCCTCCGGCGACCAGGTACCCGAGCCACCAGGCCCCCACCCACCGCGCGTCCTGGGGGGTGATGGTCACTCTGTCTGGACACAAACATGGCGGTCACTGAGAAGACCTAGAGACCTAATCTAGGAGCGAGGCCTACACCGATACAATGTAACAGTCCCTCAGCTGTGACCAGCGGCTGCTCAGTCTCCACCTCCGGCCCGTTACATCTACTACAACTCCTCGCCATCGTCTATTTACCCAGATCCACCGATCCGACATCCACAAACAGCGAAGCGCAGAGGGACCCCAGGAGGAAGCCGAATATGGGGCCGATGACCGCCGCCGTCTGGACGCAGCCTGCAAGAGCACCAGGGTCACCGCTACACCGCAGCTCTGGGGGGGACTGGAGCAGAAGCCATGATGTGACCCCCGGGCGCCTCCGCTTACCGATGTAGAGGGCGGCGTTCTCCTCCGCGGCGTAGTCATCCATATACGAGATCCCGAGCGGCTGGATGGGAGATTCCCCGACTCCTCGCAGCAGATTCCCCAACAAGATGCAGATCCACAGAGACCCCTCCGAAGCGCGCTGACACCCTGAGGAGTGACGACACCGATCAGCCCCCCGGGGGTGTCCCCAAATACCCCCCCCCCCACCAGCTGCCCCCTCCCCTCCCCTCGACTCGCCCCCCACTACAGAGTCTGAGCAGGTTCTTGTTTGTCACACACTGATGTGTCAGTCAGCTCATGTCTTCACTGTTAGTCTGACATACTCTTCATGAAGCAGGCAGCTCAGGATGAACACTTGGTTGCCACAATCTGGTACCTGACTTGCCCATGGTGGAATATTTTTGGCTGGCGATATCTTGCAGGCAGGGGGAGGGGCTTGAGCTGGAATTGGACATCTGGATTGGCTCGCCGTCATACGTGTAACTGCGGATGGAATGAGCGTCACTGGGGACTACTGTCCCTTTAAAGAGGTGTCAGTCAGCTCAGCCCCCCTCCCCCTCTCCAGGCTCCGCCTCCAGTGGTCACTATTAGGAGACCCCAGATAAATAGAGCAAAACTCACCGACCCATAAGAAAATGGGGCAACGCCATTAGGAAGGTTCCCAGTGACATCACCAGACACCCCAAACCAATGATCCTGTGGTCGGTGCAGCCTCGCCCCAAAATAACTGACCAGAGTGATGAACGGAAGATTCCCTGCAGCAGAGGAGGAGAGCTCGTCACAATGTATCAGTCACTGGGAGTAGAGGAGGGGTGTAGGGGGGTGACACTGGGGGTACACAGGGGGGTGACACTGGGGTACACAGGGGGAGGTGACACGGGGGGTGACACGGGGGGGGTGACACTGGGGGTACACAGGGGGGTGACAACTGGGGGTACACAGGAGGGTGACACGGGGGGGGTGACACTGGGGGTACACGGGGGGGGTGACACTGGGGGTACACGGGGGGGGGTGACACTGGGGGTACACGGGGGTGGGTGACACTGGGGGTACAGGGGGGGGTGACACTGGGGGTACAGGGGGGGTGACACTGGGGGTACAATGACACTGGGGGTACAGGGGGGGTGACAGCCTGACATCACCATTACCAATCTCAAAGCTTCCATCGATAACGCCGACCAGGGATGTGGGGAGATCAAATCTTCTTTCTATCTGAGTTATAGAACTTTTCAGGTAACTCCCAGTTAGAGCTTTTGCAAAATACACAAAACTGATGGAGGAAAGAAAGACCTGGAGAGACAAAGAGCAACCACTAGGGGGAGCCACTACATACAGATTATACAGTCACCACTAGGGGGAGCCACTACATACAGATTATACAGTCACCACTAGGGGGAGCTCACTACATACAGATTATACAGTCACCACTAGGAGGAGCTCACTACATACAGATTATACAGTCACCACTAGGGGGAGCCACTACATACAGATTATACAGTCACCACTAGGGGGAGCTCACTACATACAGATTATACAGTCACCACTAGGGGGAGCCACTACATACAGATTATACAGTCACCACTAGGAGGAGCTCACTACATACAGATTATACAGTCACCACTAGGGGGAGCCACTACATACAGATTATACAGTCACCACTAGGGGGAGCTCACTACATACAGATTATACAGTCACCACTAGGGGGAGCCACTACATACAGATTATACAGTCACCACTAGGGGGAGCTCACTACATACAGATTATACAGTCACCACTAGGGGGAGCTCACTACATACAGATTATACAGTCACCACTAGGAGGAGCTCACTACATACAGATTATACAGTCACCACTAGGGGGAGCCACTACATACAGATTATACAGTCACCACTAGGGGGAGCTCACTACATACAGATTATACAGTCACCACTAGGGGGAGCCACTACATACAGATTATACAGTCACCACTAGGAGGAGCTCACTACATACAGATTATACAGTCACCACTAGGGGGAGCCACTACATACAGATTATACAGTCACCACTAGGAGGAGCTCACTACATACAGATTATACAGTCACCACTAGGAGCTCACTACATACAGATTATACAGTCACACTAGGAGGAGCTCACTACATACAGATTATACAGTCACCACTAGAGGGAGCTCACTACATACAGATTATACAGTCACCACTAGGGGGAGCCACTACATACAGATTATACAGTCACCACCAGGGGGAGCTCACTGCATACAGATTATACAGTCACCACTAGGGGGAGCCACTACATACAGATTATACAGTCACCACTAGGGGGAGCTCACTACATACAGATTATACAGTCACCACTAGGGGAGCTCACTACATACAGATTATACAGTCACCACTAGGAGGAGCTCACTACATACAGATTATACAGTCTATACTAGGAGGAGCTCACTACATACAGATTATACAGTCACCACTAGGAGGAGCTCACTACATACAGATTATACAGTCTATACTAGGAGGAGCTCACTACATACAGATTATACAGTCACCACTAGGAGGAGCTCACTACATACAGATTATACAGTCACCACTAAAGGGAGCTCACTACATACAGATTATACAGTCACCACTAGGGGAGCTCACTACATACAGATTATACAGTCACCACTAGGAGGAGCTCACTACATACAGATTATACAGTCTATACTAGGAGGAGCTCACTACATACAGATTATACAGTCACCACTAGGGGGCGCTCACTACATACAGATTATACAGTCACCACTAGAGGGAGCTCACTACATACAGATTATACAGTCACCACTAGGGGGAGCTCACTACATACAGATTATACAGTCACCACTAGGGGCGCTCACTACATACAGATTATACAGTCTATACTAGGAGGAGCTCACTACATACAGATTATACAGTCACCACTAGGAGGAGCTCACTACATACAGATTATACAGTCACCACTAGAGGGAGAACACTACATACAGATTATACAGTCACCACTAGAGGGAGCTCACTACATACAGATTATACAGTCACCACTAGGGAGCGCTCACTACATACAGATTATACAGTCACCACTAGGAGGAGCTCACTACATACAGATTATACAGTCTATACTAGGAGGAGCTCACTACATACAGATTATACAGTCACCACTAGGGGGCGCTCACTACATACAGATTATACAGTCACCACTAGAGGGAGCTCACTACATACAGATTATACAGTCACCACTAGGGGGAGCTCACTACATACAGATTATACAGTCACCACTAGGGGGCGCTCACTACATACAGATTATACAGTCACCACTAGGGGCGCTCACTACATACAGATTATACAGTCACCACTAGGAGGAGCTCACTACATACAGATTATACAGTCACCACTAGGGGGAGATCACTGCATACAGATTATACAGTCACCACTAGGAGGAGATCACTGCATACAGATTATACAGTCACCACTAGGAGGAGCTCACTACATACAGATTATACAGTCACCACTAGGAGGAGCTCACTACATACAGATTATACAGTCACCACTAGGGGGAGCTCACTACATACAGATTATACAGTCACCACTAGGGGGAGCTCACTACATACAGATTATACAGTCACCACTAGGGGGAGCTCACTACATACAGATTATACAGTCACCACTAGGGGAGCTCACTACATACAGATTATACAGTCACCACTAGGGGGAGCTCACTACATACAGATTATACAGTCACTACTAGGGGGAGCTCACTACATACAGATTATACAGTCACCACTAGGGGGAGCTCACTACATACAGATTATACAGCCCATGTCAGGTACATGTTATCCTGTCATACGCACTGTTAGTCCTCCGCAGCGGCTCCTCTTGGGCTGGAGCACATGACACTGACACACAGAGGACGATCTTGCACCTCCTGAGCACAACCTCGCGCTCTCTCTGTTTAATTGATCCATTGCTGCAGAACCAAATCTGTAGAATTATAAAGGATATGATGGCGCCGACATGTGCAGTGGCCGTGTGAGTACTTGTCCTGCAGAGCCACCCCCACTCATTAATGACATGTAGGTCTAAGTATCTAAGCAGCACAGAGTATTTAAGGAGAGGAGTGTGCTGATCTTATAATGGAGGTCACAGTTTCATAGTGGGAGGAGCAGTGTCTCAGCAGCACAGAGTATTTCAGGAGAGGAGTGTGCTGCTATTTTGTGGCACTGCTGTGTATTGTCTTCTCTGTACTGCGCTCTGTCACATGTTGGTGATATGTCAGTGAGCTCTGGGTGTGTGTGGGGGGGTTATTTACCTTGCAGCTCTTGGTGCAGCCTCAGACCTCGGGGTACATGTTGTGCAGGCGGAGTGGCTGAGGCTTGGGAGGTCTCCCCTTATATTGGCGGCACACACTGGCTGATCCCTGGATAATGCTCCTTTCTCTTCCCCAATTAGCGGGGGACATTGCTGACATTCTCTCGCTGACGTCGTCTCCCCATGAGCTAGAGGCCATACAGGAAGGTGACGTCCAGTGCGGGGCCCCATTGTCTGACGCTCACACACTGCCCCACCGCAGGGAGGGAGTCTCTAGTCACTCCCAGAGCTGCAGTCACTTTACTCCAGTCACACCTAGAAGAGCATTAACTGCCCAGACTGATATACAGCGCCCCCTAGACAAAGTAAGGCAATAACCCCTCCACAGCCCCAGACCACCAGGGATAATGCTAATAACCCCTTCACTAGCCCAGACCACCAGGGATAATGCTAATAACCCCTCCACAGCCCCAGACCACCAGGTATAATGCTAATAACCCCTTCACTACCCCCAGACCACCAGGGATAATGCTAATAACCCCTTCACTACCCCCAGACCACCAGGGATAATGCTAATAACCCCTTCACTACCCCAGACCATCAGGGATAATGCTAATAACCCCTTCACAGCCCCAGACCACCAGGGATAATGCTAATAACCCCTTCACTACCCCAGACCACCAGGGAAAATGCTAATAACCCCTTCACTACCCCAGACCACCAGGGATAATGCTAATAACCCCTTCACTACCCCAGACCACCAGGGATAATGCTAATAACCCCTTCACTACCCCAGACCACCAGTGATGATGATATTAGCCCCTCCACCACCCGAGACCACCAGGGATGATGCTAATAACCCCTTCACTACCCCAGACCACCAGGGATAATGCTAATAACCCCTTCACTACCCCAGACCACCAGGGGTAATGCTAATAACCCCTTCACTACCCCAGACCACCAGGGGTGATGATAATGGCCCCTCCACTAGCCCAGACCACCAGGGATAATGTTAATAACCCCTTCACTACCCCAGACCACCAGGGGTGATGATAATGGCCCCTCCACTAGCCCAGACCACCAGGGATAATGTTAATAACCCCTTCACTACCCCAGACCACCAGGGATAATGCTAATAACCCCTTCACTACCCCAGACCACCAGGGATAATGCTTATAACCCCTTCACTACCCCAGACCACCAGTGATGATGATATTAGCCCCTCCACCACCCGAGACCACCAGGGATGATGCTAATAACCCCTTCACTGCCCCAGACCACCAGGGATAATGCTAATAACCCCTTCACTACCCCAGACCACCAGGGATAATGCTAATAACCCCTTCACTACCCCAAACCACCAGGGGTAATGATAATGGCCCCTCCACTAGCCCAGACCACCAGGGATAATGTTAATAACCCCTTCACTACCCCAGACCACCAGGGATAATGCTAATAACCCCTTCACTACCCCAGACCACCAGGGATAATGCTAATAACCCCTTCTCTACCCCAGACCACCAGGGATAATGCTAATAACCCCTTCACTACCCCAGACCACCAGGGGTGATGATAATGGCCTCTCCACTAGCCCAGACCACCAGGGATAATGTTAATAACCCCTTCACTACCCCAGACCACCAGGGGTGATGATAATGGCCTCTCCACTAGCCCAGACCACCAGGGATAATGTTAATAACCCCTTCACTACCCCAGACCACCAGGGATGATAATAACCCCTTCACTACCCCAGACCACCAGTGATGATGATAATAGCCCCTCCACTACCCGAGACCACCAGGGATAATGCTAATAACCCTTTCACTACCCCAGACCACCAGGGATGATGATAATAGCCCCTCCACTACCCCAGACCACCAGAGATAATGCTAATAACCCCTTCACTACCCCAGACCACCAGGGATGATGATAATAACCCCTTCACTACCCCAGACCACCAGGGATAATGTTAATAACCCCTTCACTACCCCAGACCACCAGGGATGATGATAATAGCCCCTTCACTACCCCAGACCACCAGGGATGATGATAATGGCCCCTCCACTACCCCAGACCACCAGGGATAATGCTAATAACCCCTTCACTACCCCAGACCACCAGGGATGATGATAATAGCCCTTCCACTACCCGAGACCACCAGGGATAATGCTATTAACCCTTTCACTACCCCAGACCACCAGGGATGATGATAATAGCCCCTCCACTACCTGAGACCACCAGAGATAATGCTAATAACCCCTTCACTACCCCAGACCACCAGGGATGATGATAATAACCCCTTCACTACCCCAGACCACCAGGGATAATGCTAATAACCCCTTCACTACCCCAGACCACCAGGGATAATGCTAACAACCCCTTCACTACCCCAGACCACCAGTGATGATGATAATAGCCCCTTCACTACCCAAGACCACCAGGGATAATGCTAATAACCCTTTCACTACCCCAGACCACCAGGGATGATGATAATAGCCCCTTCACTACCCGAGACCACCAGGGATAATGCTAATAACCCTTCCACTACCCCAGGACACCAGGGATGATGATAATAGCCCCTCCACTACCCCAGACCACCAGGGATAATGCTAATAACCCCTTCACTACCCCAGACCACCAGGGATAATGCTAATAACCCCTTCACTACCCCAGACCACCAGGGGTAATGCTAATAACCCCTTCACTACCCCAGACCACCAGGGATAATGCTAATAACCCCTTCACTACCCCAGACCACCAGGGATAATGCTAATAACCCCTTCACTACCCCAAACCACCAGGGATAATGCTAATAACCCCTTCACTACCCCAGACCACCAGTGATGATGATAATAGCCCCTCCACTACCCCAGACCACCAGGGATAATGCTAATAACCCCTTCACTACCCCAGACCACCAGGGATGATGATAATAACCCCTTCACTACCCCAGACCACCAGGGATAATGCTAATAACCCCTTCACTACCCCAGACCACCAGGGATAATGCTAATAACCCCTTCACTACCCCAGACCACCAGGGATAATGCTAATAACCCCTTCACTACCCCAGACCACCAGGGGTAATGCTAATAACCCCTTCACTACCCCAGACCACCAGGGGTAATGCTAATAACCCCTTCACTACCCCAGACCACCAGGGATAATGCTAATAACCCCTTCACTACCCCAGACCACCAGGGATAATGCTAATAACCCCATTCACTACCCCAGACCACCAGGGATGATGATAATAACTCCTTCACTACCCCAGTCCACCAGGGATAATGTTAATAACCCCTTCACTACCCCAGACCACCAGGGATAATGCGAATAACCCCTTCACTACCCCAGACCACCAGTGATGATGATAATAGCCCCTCCACTACCCCAGACCACCAGGGATGATGCTAATAACCCCTTCACTACCCCAGACCACCAGGGATGATGCTAATAACCCCTTCACTACCCCAGACCACCAGGGATGATGATAGCCACTCTAGGTGTTTATTTTCTCTAGGATCTGCTGTGACTTTGGCTCTGGGACTTGTAGTCCATCTCTCCGCCCGCGGTGCACACTTAGACCTCGTCTCTCTGGATTTGTTATTTTGTGTTTTGAAGCACTTGTGTATAATCCTCACTGCCCTGAGGAGCAACAGAGAACCCTCAGTAACTCCTCCTGACAGAGACAAACTGCTCCACCTGTAGGTTACCTGCTGGGCCCAAGGGACAGGGGCCACACAATGGAACTGGGACTCCCAGGGCACTGATCTGCCAAACTGCTGGGGGCAGTTAACTGCCCCCAGGAGCCCCAGAGATATCTGTGGGGCTTCTGGGGGCAGATATCTGTGGGGCTCCTGGGGGCAGATATCTGTGGGGCTCCTGGGGGCAGTTATCTGTGGGGCTCCGGGGGGCAGTTATCTGTGGGGCTCCTGGGGGCAGTTATCTGTATGGTTCCGGGGGGCAGTTATCTGTGGGGCTCCGGGGGGCAGTTATCTGTGGGGCTCCTGGGGGCAGTTATCTGTGGGGCTCCTGGGGCAGTTATCTGGGGCTCCGGGGCCCTCTGCCGGTGTCTGCCCCTTTAATAGCGGCCTCGGACAATACGATGGAATTTGCTATATATTTAGTAACAGGAAGTTTCCCCCAATTATTGCCGTTTCCTGAATGGAGTGTTTTGTCTGCGGACTAATCCGTCCTGTAATCTGCGCTGTGTGTACGACGTCCAAGGAACAGAATGTGACAGGGTAACGTGACGGGGCGGCCGCGACATGTAGAGACAATACAACTCCTCCTGTCACTGACCTCACCCCGGGCTCTGCGCCCCCTACTTATCTCAGTGAACCATTTATGCTTCTAAGTTTACCCTCTCACTGCCCTAGCCCACCAGTGCTGCTGCTATTAACCCTCTCACTGCCCTAGCCCACCAGTGCTGCTGCTATTAACCCTCTCACTGCCCTAGCCCACCAGTGCTGCTGCTATTAACCCTCTCACTGCCCTAGCCCACCAGTGCTGCTGCTATTAACCCTCTCACTGCCCTAGCCCACCAGTGCTGCTGCTATTAACCCTCTCACTGCCCTAGCCCACCAGTGCTGCTGCTATTAACCTTCTCACTGCCCTAGCCCACTAGTGCTGCTGCTATTAACCCTCTCACTGCCCTAGCCCACCAGTGCTGCTATTAACCCTCTCACTGCCCTAGCCCACCAGTGCTGCTGCTATTAACCCTCTCACTGCCCTAGCCCACCAGTGCTGCTATTAACCCTCTCACTGCCCTAGCCCACCAGTGCTGCTGCTATTAACCCTCTCACTGTCCTAGCCCACCAGTGCTGCTATTAACCCTCTCACTGCCCTAGCCCACCAGTGCTGCTGCTATTAACCCTCTCATTGTCCTAGCCCACCAGTGCTGCTGCTATTAACCCTCTCACTGCCCTAGCCCACCAGTGCTGCTGCTATTAACCCTCTCACTGCCCTAGCCTACCAGTGCTGCTGCTATTAACCCTCTCACTGCCCTAGCCTACCAGTGCTGCTATTAACCCTCTCACTGCCCTAGCCCACCAGTGCTGCTGCTATTAACCCTCTCACTGCCCTAGCCTACCAGTGCTGCTGCTATTAACCCTCTCACTGCCCTAGCCCACCAGTGCTGCTGCTATTAACCCTCTCACTGCCCTAGCCTACCAGTGCTGCTGCTATTAACCCTCTCACTGCCCTAGCCCACCAGTGCTGCTGCTATTAACCCTCTCACTGCCCTAGCCCACCAGAGGTTCTGCTATTAACCCTCTCATTGCCCTAGCACACCAGAGGTGCTGCTATTAACCCTCTCACTGCCCTAGCCCACCAGTGCTGCTGCTATTAACCCTCTCACTGCCCTAGCCCACCAGTGCTGCTGCTATTAACCCTCTCACTGTCCTAGCCCACCAGTGCTGCTGCTATTAACCCTCTCACTGCCCTAGCCCACCAGTGCTGCTGCTATTAACCCTCTCACTGCCCTAGCCCACCAGTGCTGCTGCTATTAACCCTCTCACTGCCCTAGCCCACCAGTGCTGCTGCTATTAACCCTCTCACTGCCCTAGCCCACCAGTGCTGCTGCTATTAACCCTCTCACTGCCCTAGCCCACCAGTGCTGCTGCTATTAACCCTCTCACTGCCCTAGCCCACCAGTGCTGCTGCTATTAACCCTCTCACTGCCCTAGCCCACCAGTGCTGCTGCTATTAACCCTCTCACTGCCCTAGCTCTCCAGAGGTGCTGCTATTAACCCTCTCACTGCCCTAGCCCACCAGTGCTGCTGCTATTAACCCTCTCACTGCCCTAGCCCACCAGTGCTGCTGCTATTAACCCTCTCACTGCCCTAGCTCTCCAGAGGTGCTGCTATTAACCCTCTCACTGCCCTAGCCCACCAGAGGTTCTGCTATTAACCCTCTCACTGCCCTAGCCCACCAGAGGTGCTGCTATTAACCCTCTCACTGCCCTAGCCCACCAGTGCTGCTGCTATTAACCCTCTCACTGCCCTAGCCCACCAGAGGTTCTGCTATTAACCCTCTCACTGCCCTAGCTCTCCAGAGGTGCTGCTATTAACCCTCTCACTGCCCTAGCCCACCAGAGGTTCTGCTATTAACCCTCTCACTGCCCTAGCCCACCAGAGGTGCTGCTATTAACCCTCTCACTGCCCTAGCCCACCAGTGCTGCTATTAACCCTCTCACTGCCCTAGCCCACCAGTGCTGCTGCTATTAACCCTCTCACTGCCCTAGCCCACCAGTGCTGCTATTAACCCTCTCACTGCCCTAGCCCACCAGTGCTGCTGCTATTAACCCTCTCACTGTCCTAGCCCACCAGTGCTGCTATTAACCCTCTCACTGCCCTAGCCCACCAGTGCTGCTGCTATTAACCCTCTCATTGTCCTAGCCCACCAGTGCTGCTGCTATTAACCCTCTCACTGCCCTAGCCCACCAGTGCTGCTGCTATTAACCCTCTCACTGCCCTAGCCTACCAGTGCTGCTGCTATTAACCCTCTCACTGCCCTAGCCCACCAGTGCTGCTGCTATTAACCCTCTCACTGCCCTAGCCTACCAGTGCTGCTGCTATTAACCCTCTCACTGCCCTAGCCCACCAGTGCTGCTGCTATTAACCCTCTCACTGCCCTAGCCCACCAGAGGTTCTGCTATTAACCCTCTCATTGCCCTAGCACACCAGAGGTGCTGCTATTAACCCTCTCACTGCCCTAGCCCACCAGTGCTGCTGCTATTAACCCTCTCACTGCCCTAGCCCACCAGTGCTGCTGCTATTAACCCTCTCACTGTCCTAGCCCACCAGTGCTGCTGCTATTAACCCTCTCACTGCCCTAGCCCACCAGTGCTGCTGCTATTAACCCTCTCACTGCCCTAGCCCACCAGTGCTGCTGCTATTAACCCTCTCACTGCCCTAGCCCACCAGTGCTGCTGCTATTAACCCTCTCACTGCCCTAGCCCACCAGTGCTGCTGCTATTAACCCTCTCACTGCCCTAGCCCACCAGTGCTGCTGCTATTAACCCTCTCACTGCCCTAGCCCACCAGTGCTGCTGCTATTAACCCTCTCACTGCCCTAGCCCACCAGTGCTGCTGCTATTAACCCTCTCACTGCCCTAGCTCTCCAGAGGTGCTGCTATTAACCCTCTCACTGCCCTAGCCCACCAGTGCTGCTGCTATTAACCCTCTCACTGCCCTAGCCCACCAGTGCTGCTGCTATTAACCCTCTCACTGCCCTAGCTCTCCAGAGGTGCTGCTATTAACCCTCTCACTGCCCTAGCCCACCAGAGGTTCTGCTATTAACCCTCTCACTGCCCTAGCCCACCAGAGGTGCTGCTATTAACCCTCTCACTGCCCTAGCCCACCAGTGCTGCTGCTATTAACCCTCTCACTGCCCTAGCCCACCAGTGCTGCTGCTATTAGCCCTCTCACTGCCCTAGCCCACCTGAATTGTCAGGTCCGTCATTGCTCGGACATGAGGAGGATGCTGCGAGGCTGTAATAAGGACAGGTCAGACGGTGATCTGGTGAAATAGAATTTCATGTCTTTATTTCGGTCTCAGCACTGGCACCAGCTCTGCTACATTACTAGGAATAGAACTCCAGGCCGTCGGTCCATTCTGACACTTTTCATTTGCATAAAAAATAGAAACAACAAAAACAAAAAACTCCATAGAAATCATCTGGGAGGATTCCCTGCTCCCCATACATGTGTGCGGGGCCCCTGGTGTGCGGCAGGGGCCACAATACTGAGGTTAGACTATTGCTTACCAGGTATTGTGGTCGGCAAAATAACCTGAGATTAGTCGTCTGCTGAAGAACAGCGCGACACGACTCAGAGATCGGTAACGTACAGTGGGGAGAGACCCCCTATAGGCACAACTGGATCGGGGGGCCCCTGTATGATCCCCAATAATTCCCCCTGCTACTATCACATGGGCATGAGAGGGGCACCGGGGAATGAAGAGCCCAGGCATTGTGGACACTGGGGGGCAGCAGTGAGCTCATACTAATGTGACACCGGGGGGCAGCAGTGAGCTCATACTAATGTGACACCGGGGGGCAGCATTGAGCTCATACTAATGTGTGACACCGGGGGGCAGCAGTGAGCTCATACTAATGTGACACCGGGGGGCAGCAGTGAGCTCATACTAATGTGACACCGGGGGGCAGCAGTGAGCTCATACTAATGTGTGACACCAGGGGGCAGCAGTGAGCTCATACTAATGTGACACCAGGGGGCAGCAGTGAGCTCATACTAATGTGACACCGGGGGGCAGCAGTGAGCTCATACTAATGTGACACCAGGGGGCAGCAGTGAGCTCATACTAATGTGACACCGGGGGGCAGCAGTGAGCTCATACTAATGTGACACCGGGGGGCAGCAGTGAGCTCATACTAATGTGACACCGGGGGGCAGCAGTGAGCTCATACTAATGTGACACCGGGGGGCAGCAGTGAGCTCATACTAATGTGTGACACCGGGGGGCAGCAGTGAGCTCATACTAATGTGACACCGGGGGGCAGCAGTGAGCTCATACTAATGTGACACCGGGGGGCAGCAGTGAGCTCATACTAATGTGTGACACCGGGGGGCAGCAGTGAGCTCATACTAATGTGACACCGGGGGGCAGCAGTGAGCTCATACTAATGTGTGACACCGGGGGGCAGCAGTGAGCTCATACTAATGTGACACTGGGGGGCAGCAGTGAGCTCATACTAATGTGTGACACCGGGGGGCAGCAGTGAGCTCATACTAATGTGTGACACCGGGGGGCAGCAGTGAGCTCATACTAATGTGACACCGGGGGGCAGCAGTGAGCTCATACTAATGTGTGACACCGGGGGGCAGCAGTGAGCTCATACTAATGTGACACCGGGGGGCAGCAGTGAGCTCATACTAATGTGACACCGGGGGGCAGCAGTGAGCTCATACTAATGTGTGACACCGGGGGGCAGCAGTGAGCTCATACTAATGTGACACCGGGGGGCAGCAGTGAGCTCATACTAATGTGACACCGGGGGGCAGCAGTGAGCTCATACTAATGTGTGACACCGGGGGGCAGCAGTGAGCTCATACTAATGTGACACCGGGGGGGCAGCAGTGAGCTCATACTAATGTGACACCGGGGGGCAGCAGTGAGCTCATACTAATGTGACACCGGGGGGCAGCAGTGAGCTCATACTAATGTGACACCGGGGGGCAGCAGTGAGCTCATACTAATGTGACACCGGGGGGCAGCAGTGAGCTCATACTAATGTGACACCGGGGGGCAGCAGTGAGCTCATACTAATGTGACACCGGGGGGCAGCAGTGAGCTCATACTAATGTGACACCGGGGGGCAGCAGTGAGCTCATACTAATGTGACACCGGGGGGCAGCAGTGAGCTCATACTAATGTGACACCGGGGGGCAGCAGTGAGCTCATACTAATGTGACACCGGGGGGCAGCAGTGAGCTCATACTAATGTGACACCGGGGGGCAGCAGTGAGCTCATACTAATGTGACACCGGGGGGCAGCAGTGAGCTCATACTAATGTGACACCGGGGGGCAGCAGTGAGCTCATACTAATGTGTGACACCGGGGGGCAGCAGTGAGCTCATACTAATGTGACACCGGGGGGGCAGCAGTGAGCTCATACTAATGTGACACCGGGGGGCAGCAGTGAGCTCATACTAATGTGACACC
Organism: Leptodactylus fuscus; assembly: GCF_031893055.1. NCBI lineage: Eukaryota > Metazoa > Chordata > Amphibia > Anura > Leptodactylidae > Leptodactylus > Leptodactylus fuscus. The sequence goes on along the minus strand of NC_134269.1, from coordinate 221,999,135 downwards.
GGGGGGCAGCAGTGAGCTCATACTAATGTGACACCGGGGGGCAGCAGTGAGCTCATACTAATGTGACACCGGGGGGCAGCAGTGAGCTCATACTAATGTGACACCGGGGGGCAGCAGTGAGCTCATACTAATGTGACACCGGGGGGCAGCAGTGAGCTCATACTAATGTGACACCGGGGGGCAGCAGTGAGCTCATACTAATGTGACACCGGGGGGCAGCAGTGAGCTCATACTAATGTGACACCGGGGGGCAGCAGTGAGCTCATACTAATGTGACACCGGGGGGCAGCAGTGAGCTCATACTAATGTGACACCGGGGGGCAGCAGTGAGCTCATACTAATGTGACACCGGGGGGCAGCAGTGAGCTCATACTAATGTGTGACACCGGGGGGCAGCAGTGAGCTCATACTAATGTGACACCGGGGGGCAGCAGTGAGCTCATACTAATGTGACACCGGGGGGCAGCAGTGAGCTCATACTAATGTGACACCGGGGGGCAGCAGTGAGCTCATACTAATGTGACACCGGGGGGCAGCAGTGAGCTCATACTAATGTGTGACACCGGGGGGCAGCAGTGAGCTCATACTAATGTGACACCGGGGGGCAGCAGTGAGCTCATACTAATGTGTGACACCGGGGGGCAGCAGTGAGCTCATACTAATGTGACACCGGGGGGCAGCAGTGAGCTCATACTAATGTGACACTGGGGGGCAGCAGTGAGCTCATACTAATGTGTGACACCGGGGGGCAGCAGTGAGCTCATACTAATGTGACACCGGGGGGCAGCAGTGAGCTCATACTAATGTGACACCGGGGGGCAGCAGTGAGCTCATACTAATGTGACACTGGGGGGCAGCAGTGAGCTCATACTAATGTGTGACACCGGGGGGCAGCAGTGAGCTCATACTAATGTGACACCGGGGGGCAGCAGTGAGCTCATACTAATGTGACACCGGGGGGCAGCAGTGAGCTCATACTAATGTGTGACACCGGGGGGCAGCAGTGAGCTCATACTAATGTGACACCGGGGGGCAGCAGTGAGCTCATACTAATGTGACACCGGGGGGCAGCAGTGAGCTCATACTAATGTGACACCGGGGGGCAGCAGTGAGCTCATACTAATGTGACACCGGGGGGCAGCAGTGAGCCTGCTCAGTGCATAGTAATATGGATTGTGATATATAATAGGCTGCAGTTCACACTTCGGACACTGGGGGCAGCAGAGAGTGTGCCATAAATAAGGGGAGGGGCTACATCAAAATAAACATAAAAAAACCCTTAAAATGAAATAAAAGCAATATCAACAGTCACACATGGGCGACCCCTCCCCCGCCAGTCACATGACATCAGGTCGGAGCAGATGGATAAATGGGCGGAGCTTTCATAAATCACATGACCTTGAAGCGTTTTCTCTGGTGCACTGGCCTGACGCCATGTTGTCCCGGCGATCGCAGCGTCCGATATAAAAACTGCGGATTAAAAAATCTTAAAAATTCCCTTTAATGTGTATAAAAGCGTAAAAATGTCGCAGAATTATCGGAGAAGTCACTGCTGTCGTACGGCGACTCTCCAAAGAGCGCAAGGGGCGGGGCCACGGCTGTCTGCATGTCACCGATAAATGCTGAGATACGTCACAACTCCACTCACATCCAGAGCTGCAGCCACAAATCTGCTGTAACATCATGTCTCTGGTCACACCCAGAGCTGCAGCCACAAATCTGCTGTAACATCATGTCTCTGGTCACATCCAGAGCTGCAGCTACAATTCTGCTGTGACATCATGTCTCTGGACACATCCAGAGCTGCAGCTACAATTCTGCTGTAACATCATGTCTCTGGTCACATCCAGAGCTGCAGCTACAATTCTGCTGTGACATCATGTCTCTGGACACATCCAGAGCTGCAGCTACAATTCTGCTGTAACATCATGTCTCTGGTCACATCCAGAGCTGCAGCCACAATTCTGCTGTAACATCATGTCTCTGGTCACATCCAGAGCTGCAGCCACAAATCTGCTGTAACATCATGTCTCTGGTCACATCCAGAGCTGCAGCTACAATTCTGCTGTGACATCATGTCTCTGGTCACATCCAGAGCTGCAGCTACAATTCTGCTGTGACATCATGTCTCTGGTCACATCCAGAGCTGCAGCTACAATTCTGCTGTAACATCATGTCTCTGGTCACATCCAGAGCTGCAGCCACAATTCTGCTGTAACATCATGTCTCTGGTCACATCCAGAGCTGCAGCCACAAATCTGCTGTAACATCATGTCTCTGGTCACATCCAGAGCTGCAGCCACAATTCTGCTGTGACATCATGTCTCTGGTCACATCCAGAGCTGCAGCCACAATTCTGTTGTGACATCATGTCTCTGGTCACATCCAGAGCTGCAGCCACAATTCTGTTGTGACATCATGTCTCTGGTCACATCCAGAGCTGCAGCCACAATTCTGCTGTGACATCATGTCTCTGGTCACATCCAGAGCTGCAGCCACAATTCTGTTGTAACATCATGTCTCTGGTCACATCCAGAGCTGCAGCCACAATTCTGCTGTGACATCATGTCTCTGGTCACATCCAGAGCTGCAGCTACAATTCTGCTGTGACATCATGTCTCTGGACACATCCAGAGCTGCAGCTACAATTCTGCTGTAACATCATGTCTCTGGTCACACCCAGAGCTGCAGCTACAAATCTGCTGTAACATCATGTCTCTGGTCACATCCAGAGCTGCAGCCACAATTCTGCTGTAACATCATGTCTCTGGTCACATCCAGAGCTGCAGCCACAATTCTGCTGTGACATCATGTCTCTGGTCACATCCAGAGCTGCAGCCACAATTCTGCTGTAACATCATGTCTCTGGTCACATCCAGAGCTGCAGCCACAAATCTGCTGTAACATCATGTCTCTGGACACACCCAGAGCTGCAGCTACAATTCTGCTGTGACATCATGTCTCTGGTCACATCCAGAGCTGCAGCCACAATTCTGTTGTAACATCATGTCTCTGGTCACATCCAGAGCTGCAGCCACAATTCTGCTGTGACATCATGTCTCTGGTCACATCCAGAGCTGCAGCCACAATTCTGTTGTAACATCATGTCTCTGGTCACACCCAGAGCTGCAGCTACAATTCTGCTGTAACATCATGTCTCTGGTCACATCCAGAGCTGCAGCCACAATTCTGCTGTAACATCATGTCTCTGGTCACATCCAGAGCTGCAGCCACAAATCTGCTGTGACATTGTGTCTCTGGTCACATCCAGAGCTGCAGCCACAAATCTGCTGTGACATTGTGTCTCTGGTCACATCCAGAGCTGCAGCCACAATTCTGTTGTAACATCATGTCTCTGGTCACATCCAGAGCTGCAGCTACAATTCTGCTGTAAGATCATGTCTCTGGTCACATCCAGAGCTGCAGCTACAATTCTGCTGTAAGATCATGTCTCTGGTCACATCCAGAGCTGCAGCCACAATTCTGCTGTAACATCATGTCTCTGGTCACATCCAGAGCTGCAGCCACAATTCTGCTGTAACATCATGTCTCTGGTCACACCCAGAGCTGCAGCCACAATTCTGCTGCTGTATCTTAGTTCTGCCCCTGCTGCATTATTCTCTGTATCTTCCCATGAGTATTTGTGCAGCTCTGGGTGGGACTAGAGTATACGTTTACATCTGCTGCTCTTGCTGTGACTGGAGTGCAGTACAGAATAGTGACTGTACCGATATTGTGAATGCAGCATTGGGTGTGGCTAGAGTATAAGGCATGATGGTGCCCTGTGGCTTGGCTCCGCCCTAGGCCACGCCCTCTAAATATCAGCATTTCCTCTGTGCCCACCCAGGAGGACCCGAATAGCCCCAGGACAGCACAGACGGGGGGGGGGGGGGGGGGCGGGGGGGGCCAGATAAGCGGCGCCGCGCTGCGCAGACATGACGTGTTTGTTCACAGTGACTATTACATATATAATATGTGTGTGTGTGTGTGAGGCCCCGCCCCCGCGGAGCGCCCCCATCAGACAGATACAGGATAGAGCTATTAAATATATCATAGACTTGAGAACTGTGCGGCTGTGCCCCTCCCCCTATATATAGTCTCTGGGGGTGGGAGGGGGGTCAGCGGTATATATTAGGTGGAGGCGGAGTCTACAGTGTTGTGTATAGGCTTGTGCTGGCTCCTCACACCTCCCCCTCTGAGTCCTCCGCCTTGTGGGCGGTTCTCTCCTCCTCCTCCTCCCTGATGGCTGCGATCTGTTCCGGCGGCGGCGGCTGCTGCTGCGGGGGGCCGGGGGTCTCCTCCTCCTTCTCCTCCTCCATCACCTTCTTCCACATCTGGTGATTCTCCAGGAGATGCTGCGTCATCTGGCAGAAAACTTTTCTCTTACACTTCTTCTTCTCTGCCCGAGGAAAAACACGAAAAACCGCAAGTGAGTGAAAAACTCCAGAGAGAGGAGAGATGCACAGTGATACACCCTGCAGACTATTACACCGCTGACCTCTCTGCAGAGCATCGCTCCTCTACCTCCTGATACATAGTGATACACCCTGCAGACTATTACACCGCTGACCTCTCTGCAGAGCATCGCTCCTCTACCTCCTGATACATAGTGATACACCCTGCAGACTATTACACCGCTGACCTCTCTGCAGAGCATCGCTCCTCTACCTCCTGATACATAGTGATACACCCTGCAGACTATTACACCGCTGACCTCTCTGCAGAGCATCGCTCCTCTACCTCCTGATACATAGTGATACACCCTGCAGACTATTACACCGCTGACTTCTCTGCAGAGCATCGCTCCTCTACCTCCTGATACAGTGATACACCCTGCAGACTATTACACCGCTGACTTCTCTGCAGAGCATCGCTCCTCTACCTCCTGATACATAGTGATACACCCTGCAGACTATTACACCGCTGACTTCTCTGCAGAGCATCGCTCCTCTACCTCCTGATACATAGTGATACACCCTGCAGACTATTACACCGCTGACCGCTTTGCAGACTATTACACCGCTGACCTCTCTGCAGAACATCGCTCCTCTACCTCCTGATACATAGTGACATATCCTGCAGACTATTACACCGCTGATCTCTCTGCAGAGCATCGCTCCTCTACCTCCTGATACATAGACATATCTTGCAGACTATTACACCGCTGACCTCTGCAGACTGTTACACCGCTGACCTCTCTGCAGAACATCACTCCTCTACCTCCTGATACATAGACATATCTTGCAGACTGTTACACCGCTGACCTCTCTGCAGAACATCGCTCCTCTACCTCCTTATACATAGTGACATATCCTGCAGACTATTACACCGCTGACCTCTCTGCAGAGCATCGCTCCTCTACCTCCTTATACATAGTGACATATCCTGCAGACTATTACACCGCTGACCTCTCTGCAGAGCATCGCTCCTCTACCTCCTTATACATAGTGACATACCCTGCAGACTATTACACCAGTGACCTCTATGCAGAGCATCGCTCCTCTACCTCCTGATACATACTGATATATCCTGCAGACTATTACACCGCTGACCTCTCTGCAGACTATTACACCAGTGACCTCTCTGCAGAGCATCGCTCCTCTACCTCCTGATACATACTGATATATCCTGCAGACCATTACACCACTGACCTCTCTGCAGAGCATCGCTCCTCTACCTCCCGATACATAGTGACATATCCTGCAGACTATTACACCACTGACCTCTCCGCAGAGCATCGCTCCTCTACCTCCTGATACATAGTGACATATCCTGCAGACTATTACACCTCTCCGCAGACTATCTACTCTCTTGGCACTCTCTGCCCTGCCCTGGTAATGAGGGAAACACTTGAGACATGGGGCTGTTGTTATTCAGCGCAGCGGTCTTGGTCATGTGACCCCATTACTCGCTGTCGGTGACATGTATCGGGCGCGGTGATGTCATCGCTTCTCTCCGCACAATGGATCTGCCAACAGCTTCCTAATTAATAGACGTCAGAGACAGACGAGGAGATTACAGGGAATTACACAAGTATCAGGTCTGAGAACTGACAAGTGGGAGGAGCAACGGAGAGGCCATAAGGAATCTATAGGGGGGGGAATATATTGGGGCTCAGTTAGTCGCTCTCCCCCCTCCCTGGTATAGATGGTTCAGTCCTGTCAGAGCTGATACATTATAGGAACGTCTCATTGAGCTGATTTTGGGGGGGATCAGAAGGGTGAGAGGGGACAGAAGAGGAATGAATGAGGTTGTTCTTACCCTTCCCTGAATTATTCCCCCATAATCCATCTGTGATACAACAGAAGATGTGACAGGACATACTTGTAATGTTCTCGGAGGGTTCGGCCGTGTCCTCCTCCTCCTCCTCCTCTGTGGTGTCCTCCTCTGTGTCGGCAGACTCCTCACTCTCCTCTATCCAGGTCCCCGGCATCAGGCCGGCAGAGTCGTACGAGTGACATAGTGGTCCCACAATGTGAGTGATGAAAGACTCCTGAAGCTTGGCCAACTGAGGGGCCGACCGGTCCATGAACGGGCTGATGGGGAGGCCGAGGCTCGACTCCTCATCCCCTGCAAAGCGACACACAGAGCTCATAAGAATACAGGTTATATGGCGCCAACATAGTCCGCAGCGCTGCACAAACAATAGGGATCAAATACAGACAGAAGGAGACTGCACACAATGGGACTGAGGGGCCGGCTCACAAGAGCTTACAATCTATGGGGTAGAGGGGGGGATATAGGGGGTAACAGGGGGGTGATATAGGGGGTAACAGGGGGGATATAGGAGGTAGCAGGGGGTGATATAGGAGGTAGCAGGGGGTGATATAGGGGGTAGCAGGGGGTGATATAGGAGGTAGCGGGGGGTGATATAGGAGGTAGCGGGGGGGTGATATAGGAGGTAGCGGGGGTGATATAGGGGGTAGCGGGGGGTGATATAGGGGGTAGCATGGGGTGATATAGGAGGTAGCGGGGGTGATATAGGGGGTAGCATGGGGTGATATA